>NC_088372.1:10038917-10058917 GCF_034508935.2 Berghia stephanieae | reverse complement strand
CTTATAGATGATGCTAGCTGTAACCATGGTTTCTTATAGATGATGCTAGCTGTAACCATGGTTTCTTATAGATGCTACTGGCTGTAACCATTGTTTCTTATAGATGCTGCTAGCTGTAACCATTGTTTCTTATAGATGCTGCTAGCTGTAACCATGGTTTCTTATAGATGCTGCTAGCTGTAACCATTGTTTCTTATAGATGCTGCTAGCTGTAACCATGGTTTCTTATTGATGCTGCTGGCTGTAACCATGGTTTCTTATAGATGCTGCTGGCTGTAACCATGGTTTCTTATAAATGCTGCTGGCTGTAACCATGGTTTCTTATAGATAACTCTAGCTGTAACCATGGTTTCTTATAGATAACTCTCACTGTAACCATGGTTTCTTATCGATAACTCTAGGTGTAACCATGGTTTCTTATAGATGCTGCTGGCTGTAAACATGGTTTCTTATAGATAACTCTAACTGTAACCATGGTTTCTTATAGATAACTCTAGCTGTAACAATGGTTTCTTATAGATAACTCTGTAATTTGCAATTTTAGGATCACATTTCCTCATTACACTCCAGTCATGTTATAATGAATACTTGGATCCATAGACTGGCCAAGTCATGTTATAATGAATACTTGTATCCATAGACTGGTCAAGTCATGTTATAATGAATACTTGGATCCATAGACTGGTCAAGTCATGTTATAATGAATACTTGGATCCATAGACTGGTCAAGTCATGTTATAATGAATACTTGGATCCATAGACTGGTCAAGTCCTGTTATAATGAATACTTGGATCCATAGACTGGTCAAGTCATGTTATAATGAATACTTGTATCCATAGTCTGGTCAAGTCATGTTATAATGAATACTTGGATCCATAGACTGGTCAAGTCATGTTATAATAAATACTTGGATCCATAGACTGGTCAAGTCATGTTATAATGAATACTTGGATCCATATACTGGTCAAGTCATGTTATAATGAATACTTGGATCCATAGACTGGTCAAGTCATGTAATAATGAATACTTGGATCCATAGACTGGTCAAGTCATGTTATAATGAATACTTGGATCCATAGTCTGGTCAAGTCATGTTATAATGAATACTTGGATCCATAGACTGGTCAAGTCATGTTATAATGAATACTTGGATCCATATACTGGTCAAGTCATGTTATATTGAATACTTGGATCCATCGACTGGTCAAGTCATGTTATAATGAATACTTGGATCCATAGACTGGTCAAGTCATGTTATAATGAATACTTGGATCCATATACTGGTCAAGTCATGTTATATTGAATACTTGGATCCATAGACTGGTCAAGTCCTGTTATAATGAATACTTGGATCCATAGACTGGTCAAGTCCTGTTATAAGAATACTTGGATCCATAGACTGGTCAAGTCACGTTATAATGAATACTTGGATCCATAGACTGGTCAAGTCATGTTATAATGAATACTTGAATCCATAGACTGGTCAAGTCATGTTATAATGAATACTTGGATCCATAGACTGGTCAAGTCATTTTATAATAAATCTTTGGATCCATAGACTTAGTATAAATTTATTCGGATATAACACTGTTTGGAAATGAGCGGGTACAAATATAGACAAGATTTAACATTAAAATACAAAATCAAGAACATCTGTCCAAATAAAAACTGTTTTATGATAAAAGGTCAAAGGTTAAAGAAAAGACACGAAAAGCTACCAGATACAACACGTTTCTCGTTGAATTGACACATTTGGGAGCAGGCACAGATGTTAGACAAAGATCTGAACAAGTTTGTATGAAACGGTGGGGGGATCAAAACTCAAACGCCCTAATTATCGGTCAGATCTTTATTCGTGTCGGCATCTTCCGGTTTACAGTTTAGAACGCGATTGGTGATTCTTGTTTGTTTATTCTTTTTCAAGACTCAAAGTTTATGGTAAAATAACATGGAGCTGTTTACATTTTGCTCTTTTCTTTTCTTTTTTTTTTTTGGTTATGTTTTGTTTTTGATTATGTTTTGTTTTGTTTTTCATAGTATTCAACCTTAATCATCTCAACGGGAACAACAGCCCCGTGGATAGTAAAATAAAAATATTTCTATAATATTCAAAGCCCTGTCATCAACAGGATAAATACAACGATTGGCGAAGTGTAGCCCGTGTTCAAATGGTTGACGACTCGACGATAGACACAAATTGGAACAATTAAAATGTTTAGACATTAGTTGTTGTAGGTCGTTTGGTGGAGGGCAAAGGTCATTTGTTTTTGTCTCCAATGCCTCAGGGTCGTGTCTCTATTATGTTATTTTGACAAAGTTTTAAGAATATGAACCAAACTTTTTTGTTTTCAGAATAGAAAAAAGAAGAAAAACAAACAGTGAACCTGTCAGGATTGAATGAGTGTTTTGATAAAATAGCAACACGTGTTATTTCACGCATTGTGTTTTGAATGAAGCGCTAATAGTTTTGTTTGTCTCGAGACTATTATTTTCTCGACGGTGAAAAAAAACCAGTTATATTTAAACCATTGAGAAAAACAATTTTGGAGAAAATCTAAACCAAACAGTATGAAGCAATCTATGTCTTTGGTCTGTGAATCAGAAAACAGATTGGAGTCTTGAGAATAGAATTATTCATTCTTCTTTTAATTTTGTTTGGATTTGATAATAATGATTTTATGAGAGGGGGTTCGGGTGTGGTGTGGGGGTGGGGGGAGGGAATATGGGGTGGGGTGGGGGGGGGGGATGGTCTTTTCTCGGTTTTCATTGAAAGATGTAATTTTTATCTTGGTCAAACCGGAAACAATTCGCTATGCAACCAGTTCTATTCCACCGAGTGTTTATGCAACCAATTCTATTCCACCGAGTGTCTATGCAACCAATTCTATTCCACCGAGTGTCTATGCAACCAATTCTATTCCACCGAATGTCAATGCAACCAATTCTATTCCACCGAATGTCTATGCAACCAATTCTATTCCACCGAGTGTCAATGCAACCAAGTCTATTCCACCGAATGTCAATGCAACCAATTCTATTCCACCGAGTGTCTATGCAACCAACTCTATTCCACCGAGTGTCTATGCAACCAATTCTATTCCACCGAATGTCAATGCAACCAACTCTATTCCACCGAGTGTCTATGCAACCAACTCTATTCCACCGAATGTCAATGCAACCAATTCTATTCCACCGAGTGTCTATGCAACCAATTCTATTCCACCGAATGTCAATGCAACCAACTTTATTCCACCGAGTGACGTCAACTTCATTCTGTCTAAAGATATAGATAGAACGAAATTGACGTCACTCGGATCTTTGTTATTGTTTTTTGCCATCCACCTTTATGAGTAATTCTCATTTAACTGTATTATCCCGACTATAAAAGTCTATGGTTACACATAGTTTTGTGGTTGGTCCGTTGTACTTCCGAATGACAATGTTGTGAGCTTCTTAGCCAAGCGCATAGCTGCTATATATACAGAATGAAGAAGTCACTCTGTCTACTCTCAACTCCTATCAATACATTGTATAGAAGGAACGGAATCTCCACTCAGTTCTTTGTTATTCATTTTTTGAACCGCAAGCTGAGTGATTAGGTCTCACTAAACTATTCATGCTGTGCGGTTATCTAAAAAGCTCAAAACGTTTCGCCAGCCGGAAATAACATATCAACACACAAAACTTTGTGTAATCTTAACCTTACATAGTCTGATTAATACAGGTTAGTGAGAACTACTCATAAAATCGCTGGAAAAAAATACCCAATAATAAAGACCTTAATGACGTCAATTTCGTTCCATCAATATAAATCAGACTATTGATGCTATGAGAATGGCTAAAAAACTCATATCATCCGTCACCCGGATAGAAGCACACAAAACAATGTGTAACTTTTAACGCTAAAAGTCTGATTAATACAATTTAGTGAGAACTACTCATAAAATGGCGGGCTAAAACAATAACAAAGAGCTGAGTGACATCAATTTCGTTCTATCTATAATTTTAGTCATTGATATAGATAGTATGCGCTTGGCTAAGAAGCTCATAACATTGCCATCCGGAAGTATAACGGACCAAAACTGTGTGTATCCATGAACGTTTATAGTCAGGTTAATACAGTTCACTGAGCATTACTCATAAACGCGGATGGCAAAAAAACAATTAACAAAGACCCGAGTGACGTAATCTTCGAACTATCTATAGTTTTGTTTGTTTGACTGATTCATCTGGCGGGTAGATCTTGTGAGTATTACATCTAAACGCATAACATCAGTACGGACCTGTTATCTTTGATTACATTCATTTATACCAGCGTATCTCTCTGTGGCCTCTCTCCCTATATATATATATATATCTGTATCTCTCTGTCTTCCTATCTCTCTCTTGCTTTCTCTGCCCCCCCCCCCCCCCATATCTATCTATCTATCTATCTATCTATCTATCTATCTATCTATCTATCTATCTATCTATCTATCTATCTCTATCTCTCTCCATCTCTCTTCCCTTCCTCCCTCTTTCTCCCTCTCTATCTCTCTCCATCTCTCTTCCCTTCCTCCCTCTTTCTCCCTCTCTCTCTCTCTCTCCTCTCTCTCTCTCTCTCTCTCTCTCTCTCTCTCTCTCTCTATATATATATATATATATATATATATATATATATATATATATATATCTTCTTTCTAGGTTCCATGCCTGGTCCAGGCTTCGGATACTGCATGAATTATCTCTCTCCATTCCTCCCTGTCTCTTGCTTTTTCAAACAGCTCTTGAATTGTTAGGTTGGTGAAGCCCTTCAGTTGGTCTATGAGTGTTTTTCAACAAGTTCTTGTTAATTAACAACAAACCGGAACCACTTCAACAAACAACAACAGTCAACAAAGCAACTCAGTCCTGACGATGGCGAATAAAGCCTGAAACATTAATGTAGACTGTCTCAAACATCGTGGTAAATATTTAAAAATAATAATTCGCTCCATTACAACATGTCGAGCACTTTTCGTACCATATTTGTATCAAACACGATTCAATGTATATATATATATATATATATATATATATATATATATATATATATATATATATATATATATATATCCATCTCTCTCTCTCTCTCTCTCTCTCTCTCTCTCTCTCTCTCTCTCTCTCTCTCTATCTCTCTCTCTCTTTCAATTTCACTGAAACGTTTTACATCGAAGATGTCGGGGGTTTGCCAGTATATAAAAACAAAAACAACAATTTCAAGAAAAACAAAACAGCAACGAAACATCGTATTTAAAATTTGATAGTTTCCAATCAATACATTATGCCATCCCCATGTCAAGCTGCGCATTGTTTTCATTACAAAATCGACGCGCAACTCTGTAATTATTTCATTGTTGGATTCAACAATAGAGTTATTTCCCCTCGATTGACAAAGCAATTAGTGACGCTCCCTTTGTGATATTGCGGTGTTGTAGGGCTGTGAATCAATATGTACTCAATGACTTGTGTTACAACTGTAGGCCGTAAAGCTATTTACAGTTTATTTCCATCCATTTTGTGTTGATACACTCCTGTGATTCAATGGATTGATGAGATTGATTCAATGGATTGATGAGATTGATTCAATGGATTGATGAGATTGATTCAATGGATTGATGAGATTGATTCAATGGATTGATGAGATTGATTCAATGGATTGATGAGATTGATTCCATGGATTGATGAGATTGATTCAATGGATTGATGAGATTGATTCAATGGATTGATGAGATTGATTCAATGGATTGATGAGATTGATTCAATGGATTGATGAGATTGATTCAATGGATTGATGAGATTGATTCAATGGATTCACGAGATTGATTCAATGGATTCACGAGATTGAATCAATGGATTCATGCGATTGAATCAATGAATTCATGAGAATGAATCAATATATATTGACGAGATTGAATCATTGGATTCGTGAGATGGAATCAATGGATTCACGAGAGTAATTAAATTGACTCAAGGGTTGAACATTAAAAAAAAAATAACATGCTCAAATTGCTTTACAAGGGGTCCCAAATCAAAATCAACATTTAATACGTTGGACAAGACATGACGCATGTAAGGCTGTTTTCGACTTTGAACTCGCTTTTATCAGGCCAGGTACACATTTTACACCTGAATACGTTGAGAAATATACAACAGTCTTCAAAACTAAACTTCGATTCACCAACAACCGAGTTCAAATTTGAGACTGACAGATCAGAAACCACCTGTCATATTACAAGACAACGAAGTCACAGAGTCATTATCATCATCATCATCATCATCATCATCATCATCATCATCATCATCATCATCATCATCATCATCATCATCATCATCATCATCATCATCATCATCATCATCATCACCATCACCATCATCATCATCATCATCATCATCATCATCATCATCATCATCATCATCATCATCATCATCATCATCACCATCACCATTATCATCATTATCATCATCATCATCATCATCATCATCATCATCAATAAAATGCGCACACGATAAAACCACCTCATCACGTCACGAATACATTATAATACTACACAATAGTTTTTGTGTTTTCGTTCCAAATTTCTCACGATTTTTACCCCCCCCCCCCCCACTCGCTACCCCACATATACCCCCACCCCCCCCCCCCTCCCTCGCCACCATCCAAAGCATTTCGATTTTTTTTCAATCATTTCCTTTTGTCTCTTGCACTGTTGGCTTTTAAAAATCATCGAGGTGTGATGTTTCATTAAAAAAAAAAACAACCCTGTGAAGAATTTCGTCATAACAGTCTTTGTCGATATGAAGTACCTGTCACTAGGCAACACGGGACCAGAGACATGTAAACAACAGTTTTATATCATATACGCACTGCCATCTGTAGGAGGCCTGGAGGGGACCATTCACATGTAAACAACAGCTATATATATATATATATATATATATATATATATATATATATATATATATAATATATATATATATATACATATATACATATACTGTAATCTCTACGTAAAACTGGGAGGGGACCGTAGAAATGCGTGGGAAAGGCAAAGGTCAAAAGGTATGACTGTTTATTTTGGACGACATGGCGAGATAAGTAGAGATTTTGTTCACGCAATAATATGTCTCAGTTATTTGTTTGATGAACAATGACGCAGAAGAATTAATGTTGCGTGTATTATTGCGAGTTATTGACGTCACCATATAGCTGCATCGGCACCAAGTGTTGTTTTCATACAGTACACATCTCTTCTTGTGCGTATTTTTGTCCGAACACATTTACAATATCATTCACTATTTATTGTCAAGTACTCATTTACACCTGAATCAACTGAGGTAATGTTTGTATCAAGTGTCATACCAAAAGAAATAATGCGGGAAACAATGTTCAATGATAACCTCCACTGTCCCCAAATTGTTTTTATCAAATTAAAATTATCTCTTCTTTTATTTAAAAAAAATAATTTGGGGATCAACATTGTTCCCTACAGCCATTGTTAAAGATTTTATCACCGAGCACACAATTTGTGGCAAATCTAAAAAGTATTAAAACTATTTTTTACAGATTGATAGAAGAGAAACTTTCCAACATTTCTTAACCCTCTCCTTACCACCTACAGCAAAATCGTCACATTTGTTACGACACAATATACATTTTTCTGATTCAGATTTATTTTGTACATTACGAACTTGGAACAATGATCTTTGTTTAATTAATAAGAACATAAAGTTGTTTTGTAGAGAGTTAGTTTGAGTTTAAATTTTTTTTTTTTCTGGGTAAGCCTTCCATGTTGGGATAATACTGAAAAGGATCGGTAAGGATAGAGTTAAATAGGATTCAATAGTCTAACGTCACGTCCACCCAGCAACCAGCAGCTTGGTTCTAAACAAAGAAAATTGTTACTTTTATTCTTCATTGCTGACTCGAACTTCTTCACATGTCATGTGATCAGAATGTATAAAATTCAAAACATGATCAGATTTATAAAGTTTTTCTCCTGTGGAGCACTTTTATTCTCGTCGGAGAAGTATTTCATAAGGACGTCCGCCATTGTTCGGTGGTTTAGAACCAGTTACTAAGTTACTACGCGTCATTACGAGGGAAGTGACGTCACGACTATTGAATCCTATTAAGGGTAATTCTATTGCCCTTTGATTCTGATGTTTCCCTAGAATGCCCGATGGGACGTCAACCTTTGGCCTCTGGATTTGCTCAAACTTGGAACTTCTCGGAAGACTCAGCGAGGTCCCATATTTGAGAGTTTTGACAAGATGAGAGTCGTATAAATCGATCGATATTTGAAAGACAAGATTTCTGGCCAATTTGTTAAATTCTTGTATTTTTAAAGAGTTAATTGTAGACGTTGTTCCCAGGAAAGACAGGACAGTTGTTCAAATGAGTGACTGGACAGTTGTTCAAATGAGTGACTGGACAGTTGTTCAAAAGAGAGACTGGACAGTTGTTCAAATGAGTGACTGGACAGTTGTTCAAATGAGTGGCTGGACAGTTGTTCAAATGAGTGACTGGACAGTTGTTCAAATGAGTGACTGGACAGTTATTCCAAAGAGAGACTGGACAGTTGTTCAAAAGAGAGACTGGACAGTTGTTCAAAAGAGAGACTGGACAGTTGTTCCAAAGAGAGACTGGACATGGTTCAAATGAGTGACTGGACAGTTGTTTCAAAGAGAGACTGGACAGTTGTACCAAAGAGTGACTGGACAGTTGTTCCAAAGAGAGACTGGGCAGTTGTTCAAATGAGTGACTGGACAGTTGTTCAAATGAGTGACTGGACAGTTGTTCAAATGAGTGACTGGACAGTTGTTCCAAAGAGAGACTGGGCAGTTGTTCAAATGAGTGACTGGACAGTTGTTCAAATGAGTGACTGGACAGTTGTTCAAATGAGTGACTGGACAGTTGTTCCAAAGAGAGACTGGACAGCTTGGTTTGTCACTAACTTTTTTAAACTGGTCATTAAGTCTTAGTCATTAAATATTTATTTAAGGGGTCCCGATAGCTCAGTGGGTAGAGCACTTGCCTCAAACCACAAGGAATAGTGATTGATCCGGGATGCACTCGAGATATTTTTTTCTGATCCCCTTGTCTATTCAGCAGTGAATATTAGAAGTTCTGGCGAAAGTAGTTTACGATGGACTAGCATCCTATCCAAAGGATAGCAAGCAAATGTAATTGTCCGTTTCACGCTATAGTAACCGGGATAAACTCCGTCTCTATAGGCCTTCTGGCTCTAAAGGACTACTTTTTTAAAATTAAGTGTTTATTTGGTTCTGGTTTTTATCCCTAATTGTTTTAATTATCGAACGGTTCAGTGGATTCCAGCAACAACAACTGGCTGTCTTTAGAAAGAGAAAAAAGCATTTGGCATGAAATCTATTATTTATGGCACCACGGATTAGACACTCAAAACATAAGGGTTTATTTTTGTCACTTCACTCGATATTATCAGCAAGTGTTGCCAACTTGGAAATGATATTATAGAGTAAAAGGATTAGAGGTACCCTTTGGCCTTCTAAAACACGATGCAAACTAATAAATTTTAATATTTAAAAAGTGGAAGAATTAGATGTACCCTTTGACCTTCTAGAACACGAAGCTAACTAATAAATATTTAACAAGTGAAGGAGTTAAAGATACCCTTTGACCTTTTGGAATACGAAGCTAACTAATAAATATTTAAAAAGTGAAAGAATTAAAGATACCTTTGACTTTCTAGAACATGACACGTAATCTCATGTTTTCTCCAATGACAGAAATCAGCTTTACGGCTGTGTGGTATTGTCGTACGGAACTCATCTTCGGACCCAAACGGCCAGGGTTCGAGTCTCGTATTGGCTGGCGCAACAACAAAGAATAAAACAGATTCTTAACCTTGAAAAAAAAAACATTTTGCCACAAGATGACGTCATGACATGTCAGCGTTAGAGACAAAAAACAAACAAACAAACAACTGAAAAATCATAACAGAATTGTAACTATCATAAACAAACTGTGATTAACAAAACAAACGTGACGTCATAATCCAAACCACAAAATGACGTCATTGTAAGTCACAACACGATCCATAAGACAGCCTGCCAAATCGAATTGATTCTCACCAAAAACTTATCGATTTTTTTGGCCCCTGTTCAATAATCTCGGCCTCAAGTGATTATAAAGAATAGAATGAAACTGACATGAATCAGAAATCACCAAACTCGGGAATAAAAAGTATTGAAAATTTGGGCCAGAAAACTCACACTTCAACTATCGATCAAATAAAATGATCCCTCATCCTAGTAAAATATCTCGAACCTGGGACATTAAGAAAAGAAAGACTTTGCAAAGTCCCAGGTTTTAAAGTTTTTGCCAAGATGAGTTTTTATTCGGTTGATATTTAAAGGACGAGTTTTCTGACCAAAATTTTAAATACTTGTTTTTTTTTACAGAGCAGGACCAAACTGAATTCAACATTTAAAGACCAATGTAAATATTTCTCTCGTCGTTCATTCAACACTGACGCTATTCAGGTTACTGGGAAAATGCAAGAAAGATTTAACTGGACGGGTGGGAACTTTCTTTTCCATTCATTTTACTATAAAGATTTGAACAAGATTGTGTATGTTTCAGTGCCAGATAGAACAAGAAAGAAAAATACAAGAAAAAAAAAAACAACATAAAAAAAGCAACATCCAAAAACATCAATCTTCCTCGACTGGGAACCGAACCTCAGACATCCTGATTACCATTGCCTGTGCCTTGATGTCTCCATTTGATGATAATAATAATAATAATAATAATAATAATAATAATAATAATAATAATAATAATAATAATAATAATAATAATAATAATAATAATAATAATAATAATAATAATAATAATAATAATGCGCATATTTCTATAGCGTCTTTCGTCGATGCAGTCAATTTACTCTTTCATCTTCTATCCTTCTTACATCTCTACCTATTCGTTCTCATCTTTTCCTCATCCATCTCCCCCTCCTACTCCACCATCACCACCATCACCACCACCACCATCACCACCATCACCACCATCACCACCACCACCATCACCACCGCCAACATCACCACCATCGCCTCCACCACTACCACTACCATCACCACCACCTCCTCGCGTTCTCTAATCTACTTTGTCCCACCCTTCACCCCCCCCCCCCCCCCTTTAATCGTGGTTCTTTAGGACAGACGACAAAACACAAACCAGTAAGTTATAACGTCACGTGATTGACCCAAAGACTATGACAACACAGAGGAAAACCACCAATCTATAAAATGCCCCCCCCCCCCCACCCCCACCATTATACTTTTTCCGACAAAGACAAACCTGTTAAGAGGTACTCATTTTACACAGTACGATGTGAGAATTTGAGTAATGAGCCTTTTCCAAGGACTCGGCTATGCGCTGCTCAGAGTGGGATTCGAACCTTGGACCTTTCAATCTTAGGTGAGTGTCAACCACTAGACCACAAAGCTGCACTTTGAAATGGTTTTCAAAACATAAAAAAGCCAAGAAGTTACAAAACGTGAAGGGTATAGTCGTGTACATTGTCTGTTCTTCTTTTCTCTCCTTTTTTTCCACACACAACGTTTATGACATAAAACAACAACACAATCTATTGACAGCCAGTACGATGTTGGATTGAGTAACGTGGCCTGACGTCATTGTCTAAAAGAAGAAACCATTTGAATATTTAATGGCACAAGAAGATAAGTGGTAAAAAATTTACCTGGGGGCATTTTTTTTACTGACAAAGAAAATTTATCGTCAAGCTAAGGCAGAAAGCTACAAATCGTGATAGCTGAGTTGATAGAGCACTTGCTTCACTCTCAAATTCCCTGGTTTAGATCCCGGGTGGATCCGACATTTTTCCCCCCCCCCCCCCCCCCCCAACAGTAGTTTGTGAAGTCCCGTGTCTGTTAGATTTGACGGAATTTACTTTGCGATAGGTGTATAGAGTAATGTTGAGGTTATCATGGGCAGAGAGGAAGCGCTGGAGAAGGTGAGAAAGGGAAGAATGTTGATCGATACCATCAGAAAGAGGCAGTTACGGATTCTGGGATATGTGTGGAGAAGAGACGGAATAGAAAAGTTGGTAACATCTGGAATGGTCGGAGGAAAGAGAGCTATAGGAAGACAAAGAATGACTTATCTAAATAACCTAAGAATGGCCAAATGTGATTTAAAAGCAACACAGATTTCATGCGCACCGCAGAGGATCGTGATTCGTGGAGAAAGCTGACCGGCAACGTGCTCAAGAGTACAAGCCATTATGGATGATGAGACTAGCGTTCTGTCCAAAGGGGAGGTAACATTTTTATTACCCATTTGAATGCTATGTAATCACGTAAAACTTGTCCTTGGTTCTATGGCTCTTAAGGGCTGCTCTGTTTGTAGGAAATGGCTCTGGTATTGTAAGGGGAGGAAATGGGGGTGGGGGTGGGATGAAATTAGTTATTTTGCAACAGTTTTTTACTCTCTCTTTTGTCACTTTTTTAGGGACACACTATGTGTCGTGGAAAACCCGCACGCAGAAGGCACCGAGTTTGATTCCTTCTCGTGCTGTGTGGCCTCGAGCATGTCACCTTGGTCTCGCTTAATTTGCGGTGCTACACTACGGCTAACGCCTTGAATATTCATTGGGAGGATCCCCAAAGAATAATTGACCCTCAGGATTGAATGCAGGGAATTGTATTTACTCTTTTTTTTATCTATGTCCTATCCATAGCCGGAAGTTTCCATAAACGGAAGGAAGTCTCCGTAGCATCTTGAACTGAATCATGGGACGATATATCGTACGTCATTGTGGTTTAGTGGTAGAACAGTCGCCTTCGAACCAGTAGATCCCGGGTTCCAGTCACGCCCTTAGTGGTGCAATTTGAATCGCTGACAAAGGCTCTTTACTCACATTATCTCACCGCACTCAGGGATAAAATGACTTTAACAGTGACGTCATGTCTCGTCTTACATCTTAAGTCTTGCTGTTGGCAAGGGAGCTCTTGTATTGTGTATTGAGCACATTTTGTGGGTAATGCTCTATATAAATACTTAAGTATTTTTATAGTTGTATAGACTGATTAAAAAAGTGACCTAATAAAACTGTGTGCCTGTTTTTCTTGTGGCTTTAAAATTCAATTAAGATATTTTAGCACGGACCCCGTGATAAGCTTGACTAAATACACAAGAGGTTTGTGTTCGAGAATTAAAATTTAAAGGAAGATTCGTTTTCAATAGACAATAACTGACTCTAATATATCGTAAATACGTGGCGATTATTGTTTTATTATTTCTTTATATACTTCACAATACCTACACAATATCCACACAATACCCACACAATATCAATACAATATCCACACAATATCCACACAATATCCACACAATATTCACACAATATCCGCACAATATCTACGCAATTTCTATAGAATATCTGTAGAGCTGACACCAATTTAAGTCCGATGTTGTTTTGATTGTGTAATCAACCAAATTTCAATCCAAAAATTGGCTGGAGGCAAAACAAACACGACGTCCACAATAAACAGAAATCATTTCAAATTTTCTGCTCAATCAACCGAGACGGGTTCACCATTTCTATCGCTATTTTCCCAATTACTGATTTTGTTTTGTAGAATATTTAATGGCGCATGATATAAACTTTCGTCCAACTTAAATGTTGTCCATCGAGGCAACCTGGTAATCAATCGAAATGACGCGATGTTGTCTTATGGTCCTTGGGTTCGAGTCCCTCTCAGGGCAGGGGGCGCATAGTTGAGTCCTTGGAAAACAGTCTTTACTCACATTCTCTCATCGTTCTCAGGTGTAAAATGAGTACCAGGCCGTAAATTGTAATTTCGCCTAGCAGGCGTTATGCTTCGTCCTTTACGCTGGCTTCCGGCGACAACAGACGTGTTGTGAATATTTACCTATTTTCTACACATATTTTTATTCATTTATCATTCAATCGTCGGAATTTAAGCCTAATTTTTATTCAAAATGGATGTGAAGTATATATTGTTCCTGATTTTTATATTTATTAGTATATTTATAAGCATAAATGGTGTTTTAGCCTGTGATTTTACTGCCAAAATAAGCCTATCGATAACTTATACTCCAGAGACTCTCCGATCCCTCCAACCCGTGTCACCCCCACCACCCACTATTGACACATCGTTTATTAAAGTAAGAAAGAGGGGAGAAAGGGAGGAATAAAAACAAAATTTAACAGACGGCCTTTTCGTCCATTTTTACCCTGTGTAGTGACAGGTAATGTAAGATCACTGAAAAATAAAATTGATGAACTGTTTTCACTGTGTCGTTTTAATAGTGACTATCGTCAAGCCTCCATAATAGCGTTAACAGAGACTTGGCTATCTCCTCACATACCATCATCATGTTTTAATATTGAACAATATTCACTATTTCGAGGAGATCGGACTAATGTAAATAAACGAACTGGGGGTGGGGTGTGCACATATATTAACAACAAATGGTGCCACCCCAATAACTGTCAGATAAAGAAAATGTATTGTGACGATTATATTGAATTTATTACTGTTTCGTCACGACCATATTACCTACCCCGGGAATATACTCATGTCATCATCGTCAACGTCTACATTTCACCATCATCAGACAACACCACAGCGAAAAATATTTTGAGGAAAGAAATACAGGACATTCAAATTAAGTCACCCGATGCCGTATTGATGGTCACTGGCGATTTTAACCAATGTAACGATTTTACTCTCCCGGGACTTCATCAATACGTGGACTGCGAGACAAGGGACAAAAAAACATTAGATTTATTCCTGTGTAATATTAAAAATAGTTATAAATGTTTACCCCGCGCCCCATTAGGTTTATCTGACCACTGCATGCTCTTGCTACTCCCCACCTACCGCCCTGTTTTTAAACGTGTAAAACCAGTAAAGAAAAGTGTACAGATCTGGAACGGAAGTGTGTGTGAAGATTTGCGTGGTTGTTTTGAATGCACTGACTGGAATGTTTTTATCGAATCATGTGATAGTGTGGATGAGCTGAATGACTGTGTGAGTGAGTATTTAAAATTCTGTGAACAGCTAGTGTCTTGTAAAAAAGAAATAAAATATTATCCTAACAATAAGCCTTGGATAACAAAAGATCTAAAACTTTTATTGAACCAAAAGAAAACTCTCTATACTAGTGGAAACAAAAAAGATCTGAAAACAAAACAAAAAGAGATAAAGAGGGTAATATCTAGTTGTAGAGACAAGTACAAAAATAAAATTGAAAAATGCTTTTCTTCTGGGGATATACGGGACACGTGGCGGGGGCTTAAAACTGCTGTTAACTATAATCCAAAGCCCACGATTATATCAGAAGATATCGAAATTGAAACTTTAAATAAATTTTATTCACGTTTCGACACAGCAAACAAATTTGATATTGAAAATGAAAAACATAAATTAGACAGGGCTTTGGAAGATGAAATGGCTGTTGAGGTCAGTGAAGAGGAAACGAGATTCGTATTTTCGAAACTAAACGAGAGGAAGGCTGCTGGGCCGGATGGATTGAAAGGAAAACTATTAAAAGAATGTGCCTACCAGCTTTCCCCCATTTATACACATATTTTTAACTGGTCCCTCCAATGCGTTTCAATCCCTGAAATTTGGAAAACTTCAAAAATTATTCCTGTTCCAAAAAAAGAAAAACTTGAAACTATGAACGATCTCAGACCTGTTGCACTGACTTCAATAGTCATGAAATCTTTAGAAAAACTTGTTCTTATTAAAATTAGGAATCAGTTTATGCCATTGAGTGATAGTCATCAATTTGCTTACAAACCAGGACGTGGCGTAGAGGATGCCATTTTGCTGTTTACAAACAACATCTACAGGCATCTAGATCACGCTAGGAGCTATTGCAGATTGCTTTTTGCAGATTTTTCTTCAGCGTTCAATACAATGCAACCCCAGTTGGTTGTTCAAAAATTGACTAGTCTGAATTTAAACAAGTATATAATTGCTTGGGTGCTCGAATTTCTTACGGAGAGAGCACAATATGTTCAATTAGGGCAAAACAAATCTTCCTGTATAACTACAAATACTGGCGCTCCTCAAGGTTGTGTATTGTCCCCTGTATTATTCACAATATACACGAATGACTGTAGAAGTCAAAACCTGAGTGTACCTTTAATAAAGTTTGCAGATGACACCGCTCTTCAAGGCCTCATAACAAATGGCAACGAAGTGGCTTATAGGCAAGAAATTGATAGATTTGTGTCTTGGTGTGATGCCCACCACCTAGAGCTTAACATAAGCAAGACAAAGGAGCTAGTGATTGACTTTAGGAGAGTGAAGGAACCGATAGAACCGTTAAAATTAAAGGACCAATTCGTCCAGCGAGTTCCTCACTACAAATACCTTGGTGTAACGATTGATGACAGGCTCAATGGGATGAACACTTGAAAATAATTAGGCATAAGATGTGCAGACGTACATATTTTTTATCAAAACTCTCTCAGTTTAGAATAGATAAAACCCTCTGCACATTATTTTATAGAGCAGTAATCGAAAGTGTTTTGTCATTTTGTATAACAGCTTGGGGAGGCAATTGCTTAGCAGTGGAAAGGAACAAAATAAATTCAAATATTAAAAAATCCATTAAACGCTATATAAATGATGTTGACGATGTAGATCTTTTATACGAGAAATTTTGTATAAATAAAATAACTAAAATATTAAATGACCAGTATCATCCACTAAGACCATCAATTATTATGTCAGAAAGAAGTGGTCGCCCTTTCTCTATTTCAACGAAAACAGAGAGAACACCGAAAATCTTTTCTGCCGTCCAGTATTAGGCTTTATAACAACAAGCAATAATCATTTTATATAATTATTTCTCATTTTTACTTTTTAAAAATATAAATATTAATTTATTAATTTATTTGTTTTGCAATCTTTTCAATTTTCAATTTATAGTGACAGTTTTAACTATTTTACAGTGTTGAAATTATTCATATTATAAAGCGCAGCTCTGGTTATAGAGCTGCTCCTTTTTTATATATATACATCCTATTTCCATTGTATCTTATGTGTAAATTATAACACGTCTGTACAAAAAATTTCCTTTTTGGGATGCAATAAAGTATTATTATTATTATTATTATTATTATTATTATTATTATTATTATTATTATTATTATTATTATTATTATTATATTATTATTATTATTATTATTATTATTATTATTATTATTATTATTATTATTATTATGTGAAATGTTGCTGTTGGTTAGGGACCCTTTGTAAAGTGTTATGTGCCTGTCTAGTGGATATTGCACTATATAAATGCCCAGAGGTGACCTTTGTGAACAAGAGTTACAGACTGACCTTGACCTAAATGGGGACATTGGGATACTTTGAAGTTTTAGAAACAAAAGTCTTTCTCCTGAACCAGGTAATAGCGGACTGGAAACATCTCTTATTGAATCATTTGGCCAGAAAACTCGTCCTTCAAATATCGATCGATTTAAATGACCCTTGTCTTGGCAAAACACGTTCAAACCTGAGACTCTTGAAGAAGAAGAAGAAGAAGAAGAAGAAGAAGAAGAAGAAGAAGAAGAAGAAGAAGAAGAAGAAGAAGAAGAAGAAGAAGAAGAAGAAGAAGAAGAAGAAGAAGAAGAAGAAGAAGAAGAAGAAGAAGAAGAAGAAGAAGAAGAAGAAGAAGAAGAAGAAGAGACTGCATTGAAGAGCTGAAAACAGTGATCGTGAATCCTTGATAAAAATCCCACTCACCTATACGGACCGGAACCATCATCCAATAGGTTATGTGTGGCCTTGGGTCAAAGGTCAATTCTCCTAGAACAGAACAGAAACACAAAACTGTTGACGTCATGACTGTATTAGGTGGTACATCCATAAATATACCGATGTCTGATCACCATGATGATGCTGGTTTGTACCCCAGTCAATCAAATCACATGAGTCGGCCAGTAGAACATTGTCTGAACGCCAGTCAGCCATATCACATGAGTCGGCCAGTAGAACATTGTCTGTACCCCAATCAATCAAATCACATGAGTCGGCCAGTAGAACATTGTCTGTACCCCAATTAATCAAATCACATGAGTCGGCCAGTAGAACATTGTCTGTACCCCAATCAATCAAATCACATGAGTCGGCCAGTAGAACATTGTCTGTACCCCAATCAATCAAATCACATGAGTCGGCCAGTAGAACATTGTCTGTAACCCAATCAATCAAATCACATGAGTCGGCCAGTAGAACATTGTCTGTACCCCAATCAGTCAAAGCACATGAGTCGGCCAGTAGAACATTGTCTGTAACCCAATCAATCAAATCACATGAGTCGGCCAGTAGAACATTGTCTGTACCCCAATCAATCAAATCACATGAGTCGGCCAGTAGAACATTGTCTGTAACCCAATCAATCAAATCACATGAGTCGGCCAGTAGAACATTGTCTGTACACCAGTCAGTCACATCACGTGAGTCGGCCAATAGAACATTGTCTGTACGCCAGTCAGTCAAATCACATGAGTCGGCCAGTAGAACATTGTCTGCACGCCAATCATCAGATCTCGTGGCTTTTCCATTTATGGACATGTACCAATATGTATTGAATGAACGAAGTTGACGCCACTCTGCTCCTTGCTATTATCTTTAGACAGCCTGTTAGTGATTAGTTCTCACTAAACTATATCAATCAGACTATAAACGTTAAAGGTTACACGCAATTTTGTGTGTTTGTATGTTCAATTCAGCTGGCCGATGTTGTTAGTGTTTTACATAACCCATAACATCATTAAACACAGTGACCCATACAATGTACCTCCTTCAATGTATTACATGACGCCATTTTAAACCATCTGTGTCAAATATTTATGCACGAAACAATATATCGAATCCGGGAGGCCACGATATTGCCTATTCGGCAAGTACCCAGGGCATCAAACAACTCAGCCCTGTGTAAGTCGAACTCAATCACCAGTCACGTGACAAAAGCAAATACCCAATCCATTTACTCAACAACCTGGGATTGGAATCAATTAGGCCCTTATATGTCACCCATCGTGTTAAATCGGTTTAAAATCTGGTCAAAACAGGTTGGAAAAGTCAAACTTAATCAGATAGCTGCAGTTCTCTAGGGGAAAAATGTATTTAAAAATTTGGACCAAAGAAACCTCCTTCAAATATCAATCGATATAAATATTAATCTTGGCAAAACTCTCAAACTTTAAGGAAGCCTTCGCGAGTTCCAGGTTGGAGAGTTTTTGGTTGTAGTACTAGTGGTGGTGGTGCTTGTTGTAGTGGTGGTAGTGATGATGATGTAGTGGTTTCATGGCCGTGGTGGTTGTAGTAGTGAAGATGTGTCGTGGTGGTGCTTGTTATAGTGGTTGTAGTGATGGTGATGTAGTGGTGGCGGTGGTGGTTGTATTAGTGACGATGTGTGGTGGTGGAGGTAGTTGTGGTTGTACTAGTGGTAGTTAGGATGTTTGATGATGATGCGGAGCTGATGTGCACTAGTAGTCGGCTACTATTATGGGCGAAAACCAAGGGAAATCACTCGACGAGAAACCTCAGGATAACTCTTGAGTAGATGTTCTCGTTATTAGTTCCTCGGGTGGAAGGGAATGTTAATCAATGGAGGTAAGTCAATGGAGGGGGGGGGGGGGGGGGGGTAAGTCCATGGAACGAGAAGTAAGTCCATGGAAGGGGAGGTAAGTCAATGGGAGGGGAAAAAGTCAGATGAGAAGGAAGGCAAGTCAATGGAACAGAAGGTAAGTCAATGGAAGGGGTTAAGTCAATGGAAGGGGGTAAGTCAATGGAAGGGGGTAAGTCAATGGGGGAGGAGCGGTAAGCCAATAGAAGGGGGAAAATGTCAACAAAAATTTATGAATGAGCGACATTATAGGAATGTACAATAAAAAGACTGGCCCACGCATTCCCCTCAATGATT
>NC_088372.1:10031417-10033917 GCF_034508935.2 Berghia stephanieae | reverse complement strand
GAAGAAGAAGAAGAAGAAGAAGAAGAAGAAGAGAAGAAGAAGAGAAGAAGAAGAAGAAGAAGAAGAAGAAGAAGAAGAAGAAGAAAGAAGAAGAAGAAGAAGAAGAAAGAAGAAGAAGAAGAAGAAGAAGAAGAAGAAGAAGAAGAAGAAGAAGAAGAAGAGAAGAAGAAGAAGAAGAAGAAGAAGAGAGAAGAAGAAGAAGAAGAAGAAGAAGAAGGAAGGAAGAAGAAAGAAGAAGAAGAAGAAGACAGAAGAAGAAGAAGAAGAAGAAGAAGAAGAAGAAGAGAAGAAGGAAGAAGAAGAGAAGAAAGAAGAAGAAGAGAAGAAGAAGAAGAAGAGAAGAAGAAGAAGAAGAGAAGAAGAAGAAGAAGAAGAAGAACAGTGCCCCTGAATTAGGCCTATAGATTTTTAAATTTCAAAATTTGGTTTTTAAAGGATTGGGGGGGGGGGTTAAGGCAAATACGTAGCTTGCTTAAAAAACAGGATATGGAAAAGAGAGCCGGGGGTGGGGCGTGGGGGGGGGGGGGGGGGGGGAGGAGGAGAAAGTACAGGGAGAAACCCCGGGAAAGATGGGAGAATAAAGGAACAAAAAAGGGAAAAGGGAAAAAAAAAGAAGTAAAGTCTAAATGGTAGATGTTCGCATTTTGGATCGGGAAAAAACCCGGGTTTGAACCGCCCCGCATAGTTGATTTTTTTAAAAGCTTTTTTTATCACATTCTCTCCCCCGTACTCATGTGTAAAATGTTTTAAAATTTACAACTTTTACCTATAAAAGTTTCACTTTTACCTAACAGGCGTCTCCCCTTTTTTATTTTAGGTTTTTTCTGGGGGGCCGGGACCCCCTTTTTAAAGCGCTTTGGGGGCACGTTTAGGGATTTTTTCCCCTTATAAAAATCAAGTTAAATGAAGGAGAAAAGAAAGACCCAGTGACAAAAAGAGCGGTAGACAGGGGGTGGGGTTTGGGAAAAGAGTGACAGAGTAAATTGGGAAAATCCGTCAACGAAATAGCCTTTTACGTCTTTTTCCCTCGGGAAAGACCCAAAAGTAACTTTAGCAACCGGTTTTAAAACTATTGGGGAAAAAAAGGGCCCCCACGACCTTTTTTGGAAAAAATACTTCCTCCAAAAAGCAAAAAAGTGTGTCCAGAGGGGGAAAAAGCATTGTACAAAAACTGAACATATTTTGACATTAAAACCCTTTGATCACATGAAAACCAAAACACTTTAAAAAAGTTCTAGCCACATGGGAAATAAAAAGACGACTTTTTTTTGTTTAAAACCCCAACCCCTCGGTTCTGGGCGAAGTGAAAAATCAGACTATTGAATCCTAAATTTTGAAGAAAAGACTCGGGGAAAGAAAGCAAAAGGAATAGACATTTATTGGAAGGGCGGCCCATAGAAAAATGCCGTACCCCCGGAAACACTAGTCAAATTTTGGACCCGAAAACTCGTCCCCTTTTAAAAAAAACCTTTTAAAAAAAGAAAAAAACCCCCCAAATTTTTGGGAAAAAAAATTTTCAAAAACCGGGAAATTTAAGGAAGACTTTTTCCGGAAATCCCAGGGTTTTTGGGTTTTTTACAAAACTAGTCATTTTTTACATTCCCTCATAATTAAAAAAATATTTTTCTGACCAAACTTTTACTTTTTTCGTTTTTGTTTTGGGTTTTTTTTTTTTGTTTTGTTTTTTTTTTTTTTGTTTTGGGAAGGCGGAGGGGGGGGGGGGGGGGTTGTTTTCTTTTTGTTTTTTTTTGTTTTAGGGGGGGAAGGGCAGGGGAAAGGAAAAGGTTTTTATTTCGTTATTTTGGGCAAAACCCAGGGTTTGAAACCCCCCCCCCTTGGGTTGATTTATGTATTTTTTTGGGTTTTGAAACCCAAAGATTCCTTTTATCTCTTTTTTATTATTTTTTTGAGTTTTTTTCATCGTTCTCAATAACACAAAAAAAAAAAGAAAGGGGTTGCGAGGAGGGGGAGGAAGGAGGGGGAGGAGGGGGAGGAGGAGGGGAGGGAAAAAAAGGGGAAAAGGAGGGGGAAAAGGGGAGGGGAAAAAAAGGTGGGAAAGAAAAACGAAAGGAAAAATAAAAGAGGAAAAGAAGGGAAGGGTTAAAAGACTTTTAAAAAATAAAAGGTCTTGATGAAATGATATGATGAGATGATGATGCCCCACGAAAGGGCGACGCGAGGAAAATTTTTTTTGATGAAGATGATATTGACAGACCACGACGACAAATTTATGATGAAATATGTGATGATGAGATGAGGGTGATGAGAGATGATGAGACACGAACGATAAAATGATATGATATGGGTGATGATGATGACGAGGGGGGAAAGACGACGAAACGAATTAACACCACCAATTCCCTCCAAACATCACCTGTTCCATTTTAAAGAAACCAAAAACTGTATACAATCTATGGCTTTTTTTCATTCCCTCAATTTTTCTCGTTTTTGCAAGTAAAAAAAATTTAGTTTTCAGCCCTTTTAAATCTGGAAAAAAAAA
>NC_088372.1:10014964-10022464 GCF_034508935.2 Berghia stephanieae | reverse complement strand
ACTACACGTCATACCACAAGACCACATAGCCGAAAAAGTACATTTAGTTGTTAAATGCCATATGCGTACCGTCATGTCAAATCGGTATCATGTCATGTCGGGTTGAACATGGATCCATTTTAATTTGAAATAATAGTTGTAAAAAAAAACAAACAACCCCCCAAAAAACGTGAGCTTTTTTATCGACGTCTAGCGCAATATCCACCAAACGTGCTCAGAGCGCTTTACAAGGGGTCCCTGACCAACAGCAACACGTAACATGACACCTGTTAGGCGATATTACAAATTTTCGACATAGACAACATTGAAAACTGCCAGGTATTCATTTTACACCTGAGTAAGGTGAGAGAATGTGAGTAAAGAGCCTTTTCCAAGGTCTCATCTATGCGCAGAGCGAGGCTCGAACTCAGGACCTTCCGATCAGAAAGCGAGTGTCATACCATTTGACCACATAGCCGTAAAATTGAAGATTTTCCCACATAGAGAAACGCCATTGTGGGCTGATTTCACATTGTTGTAATGGACGAAATATGTCCGGATGGTTTGAGAGTGTTTCTAAGACAACAATGAGAAAATGACGATATGGGTTATCAGACCTGTAAATGAGTACACGTTGGTTTGAGAGTATTTCCATTACAACAATGAAACTATATAACTTTGAGTTATCAGACCTGCAGATAAACACACGTTGGTCCCGGGTGAAGTCGACATATTTTTTCTTCTGAGTCCTTGGAAAAGGTTTTTACTCACATTCTCTCACCGTACGCAGGTGTAAAATGAGTACTTGGCCGTTAACACTGTTGTCTATGTTGAAAAAAAATTGTAATATCGCCAAACAGGCGTCCGTCATGTATCGTTCTACATTTTACGTGTTGTGTTGGCCACGAACCTTTTGTAAAGCACTTTGAGCACGTTTAGTGGATATTGCGCTTTATAAAAGCTCAAGATGCTGTTGTTGAATGCTGAACACGTGACACGTGACACGTGACGCGACAGGTTCTGAAAGTCGATCCTCCTCCCTCATATAAAACACAAAAGAGAAACAAAAACTTACTCATCTTCATTTTTCATCAAATTTCAAAAGTTAACTTGAAAATACAAACTTGTCAGAAACTAGTTCACCACGACAGACCGTTCTGTCAGGGTTGGTCACCTATGTAGAAGAATATGTCACCCATCGACTCGAACCTGTTTTATGTTCGGGGTCAATCAAATGACAAAAAGTGACCGTTTGTTTAAAAGAAACAGAAATGTGAGGTATTCGTTTTTAGCCAGCCATTTTTGTGAGTAGTTCTCACTAAATTTTACCAATCAGACTAGATATTAATGCAGTGTGGTTAGTAGTAAAGTTCATGCTATCCGCCAGTCCAATATAACTCTATCTACCAACACTAAAACATATATATATATAAACTTGAACTTTTAAAGATAGAACAAAATTGACGCCACTCAGTCTATGTTATTGTTTTTTGCCATCCACGTTTACGAGTAATTCTCACTAAACTTTATTAACAAGACTATAAACGTTCAAGGTTACACATATTTTTTTTTTTTTGTGTTCGTCCATTATATTTCCGGATGGCAATGTTGTGAGTTTCTAAGCCAAGCGGATACTTTCTATAAACAAAAATTACGGGTGGAACTTGAGATTAAATTTAAAGTAGACAGCACGACACGTGAGTACAGAGTGTTCCTGTTTTATTGAAGAATGTGAGTACAATGTTTTATATATTGACATTTAATATTGAACAAATATTGAATTGAAAAAAAAGGAGTAAAATTTCAAATTCTTATCACGAAATAAATAATAATGTGAAATTGAATGTAAGCTTCAATTTAATTACAAAAACCGATCAAATGAACGTTTTGGATTTCCCCTTTATCAACAAAACAGGATGAATGAAACACTACAGATGAATGAGATAATGTGGTAGTGGTGTTTGAACAACATTATCTCATTCATCTGTGGTGTTTCATTAATCCTGTTTTGTTGATAAAGGGGAAACCCGAAACGTTCATTTGATCTGTTTTTGTAATTAAATTGAAGCTTACATTCAATTTCACATTATTATTTATTTCTTCGAGCTTGGAGTAGCAACATTTACGTTCTTATCATGTCAATTTTAAAATCTCTTTTTTGGTCTCTGGTTCACTCCTACATAGGCAATGCCCGACGTGTACGTATTTGCAGGTCTGATAACCTAAATTATTAAGGGCTCATTGTTGTAATGGAAATCTAAAAAAAAATTATGCAAAACATTGTCCACAACAACAATGTTAAAACTAGGCCCATTATTGCGTCCGGATGCAAGACCTGCATATATGTACACGTCGATAATAAAATTTCAGAGGATGTGTTACAAATATTATAGAAAAATACATTTTAAAATCTGACTTTATTTTGAACAAATTTGATGTAACTTACCCAAGAAAAATTGCCTCTTGTCAATAAATTCAAAATTGACAATTAGTCCAAATAATTTGTTCTTTTTTCTCAATTAAGTCAAAGTTTTCGTTATAACAAATAAATGACAATCAGAATACAACTGTGTGAAAGTTTTCCTTCCCTTGTTTACGGCACAGCAATACGCAGCGTTATGGCAGTTGTACCAATGCGATTCCACTTTTATCGTATCAAACCATCTGATATGGCACCACCAGCTATTCAAATTAATCCCCTCCTGCAAGAAGGGAGGTAATTCTTATTTCGCAGTTCCCTGTCCTTCTTTCTTTAATTCGTGTTTATTTCTCCACAGGTGAAAAAGGCAATGAAGCGAAAAATTTTACTAGCGGCGGCGGCGAGGATCTGTACGTTGGCGTTACGACGCAAACTATAGGAGGGGTTGCCAAACTAAATTATATAGAAGGGTGATCTGTGAAGGGGTGGGGGGGGGGGGGGGGTGATGTGATCTAATAATAATAATAATAATAATAATAATAATAATAATAATAATAATAATAATAATAATAATAATAATAATAATAATAATAATAATAACAATAATAATAATAATAATAATAATAATAATAATAATAATAATAATAATAATAATAATAATAATAATAATAATAATATAATAATAATAATAATAATAATAATAATATAGTACGAAGAAGAAGAAGAAGAAGAAGAAGAAGAAGAAGAAGAAGAAGAAGAAGAAGAAGAAGAAGAAGAAGAAGAAGAAGAAGAAGAAGAAGAAGAAGAAGAAGAAGAAGAGAAGAGAAGAAGAAGAAAGAAGAAGAACGATAATGATAATAATAATAATAATAAAAATAATAATAATAATAATAATAATAATAATAATAATAATAATAATAATAATAATGATAATCAATAACAATAATAATAATAATAATAATAATAATAATAATAATAATAATAATAATAATAATAATAATAATAATAATAACAATAATAATAATAATGATAATAATAATAATAATAATAATAATAATAATAATAATAATAATAATAATAATAATAATAATAATATATAATAATAATAATAATAACAATAATAATAATAATAATAATAATAATAATAATAATAATAATAAATAATAATAATAATAAATATAATAATAATAATGAATAATAATAATAATAATAATAATAATAATAATAATAATAATAATAATAATAATAATAATAATAATAATAATAATAATAATAATAATAATAATAATAAATAATAATAATAATATAATCAATAACTAATAATAATAATAATAATAATAATAATAATAATAATAATAATAATAATAATAATAATAATAATAATAATAATAAATAATAATAATAATAATAATAATAATAATAATATAATAATAATAATAATAATAATAATAATAATAATATAATAATAATAATAATAATAATAATTCGGAGGACTGAACGATTTCAGTAGCAGGATGTATAGATAGAACGAAGTTGACGTCACTCAGGTCTTTGTTATTGCTTTTTGCCATCCATGTTTATGAGTAATTCTCACTTAACTGTATTATCCAGACTATAAAAGTCCAAGGTTACACAGAATTTTGTGTGTTGGTCCGTTGTACTTCCCAATGGCAATGTTGTGAGTTTCTTAGCCAAGCGCATGCTATACATAGTTTCCATGAGTTTTTCACACAATTATTCAGCCACTAAACTATTGAAATAAAGAATGAAAACAACTCACTTAGTTATACCACGTGGTAAAGTCGATAAAATCGTGTTTTGACTTATAAAATCAAACCGTGCTCATCTCGTGTGTTGTTTTTAACACAAAACACACTTCGTGAGTACACGACCCAAATGCAGTTTTGATTTTGAAATTTTAACGAAAACTTTTATTGTTGCTTTATTAGTCATCGTGGTAGAGTTGGATGATTCAGGGGTGATTGCGCGATTGGTGTGATCAATCCTGGGATTGAAGTATCTGTTGTTTCCAGAAATGTTGGTGTGTGTGAAAAACCCTATTCAAATGTAAGTCCATCGTTTTAATGACACTGGGTCAGTAAAAACCCGTCCATGAAGTGACAGGCCAAGGGCGACAACCGAGAAAATAGACAAGTGGATTTTACAAGTGCAATTTTACGGGGAGGAATTTCTGCTGACGACCAAACGGCTGCACTTCCAATGCAAAGAGATATTGTAATAAAATTCTTGTTCCCCGGGTTTTTCTATACATCTCCGAGCATGAGGCAACATTTTAGCATGACATTGCTAAGTCCCACATGGCGAGAATTTCACAGGAAATTCTTCAAAATTCACAATATTGAGGTTTTGAACTGGCCATCAAGATCTCCTGGTCTTAATCCAATCGAACATCTTTGGGATGACCTGGATAGAAAATAGAAAGATAAGCATTGCTAGAGGAATGACATGGAACATCACAAAGAACGATGACAAAGCTCATGATCTGATCCGTGGTGCCGTTCTGTATAGATGGAACGAAGATGACGTCACTCAGGTCTTTGTTATGTGTCTTTTCACTAATCTGTATGAACCAGACTATTAAAGTTCATGGTCACACATAGTTTTGAGTGTTGGTTCCGGATGGCAATGTTGTGAGCTTCTTAGCCAAGCGCATACTATCTATTGAAGGCTGCATGACACACGAGGTACCAGGCAAACTTGAATTATCCCACGTGAGTGTATTAAAAATTATCTCCCTTAAGAAATGAAGGAGCAGGCACCGGTGTACGATAAAGAACTGAACAAGTGTGTTTGAAGAAAGGTACCAGACAAAGCAAGGAAGAAAAATACAAGAAAAAAAAACCATTCCAAAAAATCAGTCGACCTCGACCGGGGATCGAACCTCAGACCTTCTGATTACCGGTCAGATGGGCTACCATTACAATTGATAGACTGATTTTTTTGATGGTTTTTTTTCCTTGTATTCTTCTTTCTTGCTTTGTCTGGCACCTCAGATCTTTATCCCCTTTAAAAGTATTCATGTTTTTGCTCATTGATTTCGTCAAGCCACGCCCAACATGTTAAATAAAAAGTGTGAAAAGTTTCAACTGATTTGACAAAACATTAAAAACGTTATACAGCATTAAATAAAGAAAGAAAGAAAGAGAGAGACAGAGAGAGAGAGAGAGAGAGAGAGAGAGAGAGAGAGAGAGAGAGAGAGAGAGAGAGAGAGAGAGAGAGAGAGAGAGAGAGGGAGGAGAGGGGGGGGGAGGAAGAACGTCAAAAAATTATGCAATATCTGGTTTACTCGAAAGAACGAGGAAGCGCGTCTGTTTGTTTGTTTGTTTGTTTGTTTGTTTGTTTGTTTGTTTGTTTGTTTGTTTGTTTGTTTGTTTGTTTGTTTGTTTGTTTGTTTGTTTGTTTGTTTGTTTGTTTGTTTGTTTGTTTGTTTGTTTGTTTGTTTGTTTGTTTGTTTGTTTGTTTGTGTATCGGGAATGCATAAAATCAAGTCGTAATAATTGATAAACAAACGATCAACGTAATTGTAAATCTGACCATTGACCACTAATACCAGCTTATCCCACCCAGGTGTGTGTGTGTGTGTGTGTGTGTGTGTGTGTGTGTGTGTGTGTGAGAGAGAGAGAGAGAGAGAGAGAGAGGGAGAGAGAGACTCGTGCTTGCCGTGTGGGTGCCGTAAGACTTCCAAAGGAAGGGTTGTTGACTTTCGATACCTTGTTTTTTTTTGGACAAACTAATCCATACACCTCTCCAGGTTGAGTTATTTTTGGTAACTTCACGTGGCCACGGTGAATCCTGAAATTTGTAAACATTCTGCTGTAGGCACCCAATAGAAGGAACGAAAATGATATCACTCAGCTCTTCGTTATTGTTTTTAGACAGCATTTTAATGATTAGTTCTCACTAAATTATATCAATCAGACTATAAACGTTTAATGTTGCACAGAGTTTTGCATATTGGTAAGTTATATCAGGCTAGAGGATGCTGTGAGTAATTTTCCTAAACGCATAGCATCAATTTGCCTGATATTATTGGGTGTTTCGTGGTTGCCGTACAAAGGCCGTTTTTGTCTGAATTGTAGTTTAGCTTTCATTTCAAATTTGACAATCTCATGATCACTCATTCCTGGAAGAACTTGTACTTTTTGGATGACGTCATGATGTGTGCTGAGGATGATGTCAAGTGTGCTTTCCCCACAAGTTGGTTCCAACACTGTTTGGGTCATGGACGATTTGGAGCATCTTTTCATATATTTGTTTGCCAAATTGTGGATTTGGTTTGACGTTTTGGTTTTCCCAGTTGACATCAGGGAGGTTGAAGTCTCCAGCAGGCACTATATTATGTGGCGGAGTTTTCCCAATTTTGATTTTTGACACTGATTCGTATTGTTGTTCCATTGCAATTATTCCGCTGGACCGTTGTCTATAAAAGTCACCAAAGAGAATTTCTCCTCTAGACAGTGACATTTTTGTCCAGATAATTCCGCAATTAGTGTCTGCATTTCTCTCGACTGATGTTATAGTACATTCCATCGATATTAATACTCCCCCTTCGCCTAGTGCACGGTCCTTTCGATAAGGTGATGGGTCAAGGTAGTTGTCATTAAATATGGATTTGTTGTCGATATCTTTGCTTCAGTGTTTCCGTTGCAATTAGAACACTGGGACGGTGGGTTTGTACTAGTTGTTCCAGTTTAAACGTTTTATTTACGCTAAATAAACTACGACAATTCAGGTTATTAACAGTGATTGTGTTTCTTGGATTTGTTCCTCTACTATTTCTACTTTGATCGCTGGGCTGATCTGAATTGTCTCTGTGTGTCTATTTAATTGTTGTCTGTTTATAGTCGTCATGTCTGTAGGTTGGCACGATCGTTTGGATTCATGATTAATTATGGGTGTCAGAAAACGGCGACGTTTAGTAGGGTATTGTAATCGATATAATAGGGTTCAACAGTCGTGACGTCACTTCCCTCGTAACGAAGCACTGTAACTTAGTAACTGGTTCAATATTGAATCCTATTGCTTTGAAGGGAGAAAGAACGGAGTGGACATCAGATAGCTCTTTAATATTGTTTTATAAG
>NC_088372.1:9987123-10009866 GCF_034508935.2 Berghia stephanieae | reverse complement strand
ATTACGTCACGTATCAACATAGTCACGTGACGTGATAATAAAAAAACGTGTGTATTTTTATCAAATTCTATAACGTAATGTCTATACAACTGCGTGACTATCGACATAAAAGATTTCATGCTCTAAACTGGCTACATGAATCAATTGGGATTGGAAATAGCTTTGAATCCACTTGAATACGAGGGACCAATTTGACTGACGTTTTCAATCGTGATCTTCTTTCATTGGATCAGGTGTTGCCAATTTATAACGTTTAACAGCACTCGTATTTATTTTCTCTTCTTCTTCTTCTTCTTCTTCTTCTTCTTCTTCTTCTTCTTCTTCTTCTTCTTCTTCTTCTTCTTCTTCTTCTTCTTCTTCTTCTTCTTCTTCTTCTTCTTCTTCTTCTTCTTTTCCTTCTTCTTCTTCTTCTTCTTCTTCTTCTTCTTCTTCTTCTTCTTCTTCTTCTTCTTCTTCTTCTTCTTCTTCTTCTTCTTCTTCTTCTTCTTCTTCTTCTTCTTTCTTCTTCTTCTTCTTCTTCTTCTTCTTCTTCTTCTTCTCTTCTTCTTCTTCTTCTTCTTCTTCTTCTTCTTCTTCTTCTTCTTCTTCTTCTTCTTCTTCTTCTTCTTCTTCTTCTTCTTTTCTTTTCTTCTTCTTTCTTCTTCTTCTTCTTCTTCTTCTTCTTCTTCTTCTTCTTCTTCTTCTTCTTCTTCTTCTTCTTCTTCTTCTTCTTCTTCTTCTTCTTCTTCTTCTTCTTCTTCTTCTTCTTCTTCTTCTTCTTCTTCTTCTTCTTTCTTCTTCTTCTTCTTCTTCTTCTTCTTCTTCTTCTTCTTCTTCTTCTTCTTCTTCTTCTTCTTCTTTTCTTCTTCTTCTTTTCTTCTTCTTCTTCTTCTTCTTCTTCTTCTTCTTCTTCTTCTTCTTCTTCTTCTTCTTTCTTCTTCTTCTTCTTCTTCTTCTTCTTCTTCTTCTTCTTCTTCTTCTTCTTCTTCTTCTTCTTCTTCTCTTCTTCTTCTTCTTCTTCTTCTTCTTCTTCTTCTTCTTCTTCTTCTTCTTCTTCTTCTTCTTCTTCTTCTTCTTCTTCTTCTTCTTCTTCTTCTTCTTCTTCTTCTTCTTCTTCTTCTTCTTCTTCTTCTTCTTCTTCTTCTTCTTCTTCTTCTTCTTCTTCTTCTTCTTCTTCTTCTTCTTCTTCTTCTTCTTCTTCTTCTTCTTCTTTTCTTCTTCTTCTTCTTCTTCTTCTTCTTCTTCTTCTTCTTCTTCTTTTCTTCTTCTTCTTCTTCTTCTTCTTCTTCTTCTTCTTCTTCTTCTTTCTTCTTCTTCTTCTTCTTCTTCTTCTTCTTCTTCTTCTTCTTCTTCTTCTTCTTCTTTTCTTCTTCTTCTTCTTCTTCTTCTTCTTTCTTCTTCTTCTTCTTCTTCTTCTTCTTTCTTCTTCTTCTTCTTTTCTTCTTCTTCTTCTTCTTCTTCTTCTTCTTCTTCTTCTTCTTCTTCTTCTTCTTCTTCTTCTTTCTTCTTCTTCTTCTTCTTCTTCTTCTTCTTCTTTCTTCTTCTTCTTCTTCTTCTTCTTCTTCTTCTTCTTCTCTTCTTCTTCTTCTTCTTCTTCTTCTTTTCTTCTTCTTTTCTTCTTCTTCTTCTTTCTTCTTCTTCTTCTTCTTCTTCTTCTTCTTCTTCTTCTTCTTCTTCTTCTTCTTCTTCTTCTTCTTCTTCTTCTTCTTCTTTTCTTCTTCTTCTTCTTCTTCTTCTTCTTCTTCTTCTTCTTCTTCTTCTTCTTCTTCTTCTTCTTCTTCTTCTTCTTCTTCTTCTTCTTCTTCTTCTTCTTCTTCTTCTTCTTCTTCTTCTTCTTCTTCTTCTTCTTCTTCTTCTTCTTCTTCTTCTTCTTCTTCTTCTTCTTCTTTCTTCTTCTTCTTCTTCTTCTTCTTTTCTTCTTCTTCTTCTTCTTCTTCTTCTCTTCTTCTTCTTCTTCTCTTCTTCTTCTTCTTCTTCTTCTTCTTCTTCTTCTTCTTCTTCTTCTTCTTCTTCTTCTTCTTCTTCTTCTTCTTCTTCTTCTTCTTCTTCTTCTTCTTCTTCTTCTTCTTCTTCTTCTTCTTCTTTTCTTCTTCTTCTTCTTCTTCTTCTTCTTCTTCTTCTTCTTCTTCTTCTTCTTCTTTCTTCTTCTTCTTCTTCTTCTTCTTCTTCTTCTTCTTCTTCTTCTTCTTCTTCTTCTTCTTCTTCTTTCTTCTTCTTCTTTCTTCTTCTTCTTCTTCTTCTTCTTCTTCTTCTTCTTCTTCTTCTTCTTCTTCTTCTTCTTCTTCTTCTTCTTCTTCTTCTTCTTCTTCTTCTTCTTCTTCTTCTTTCTTCTTCTTCTTCTTCTTCTTCTTCTTCTTCTTCTTCTTCTTCTTTCTTCTTCTTCTTCTTCTCTCTTCTTCTTCTTCTTCTTCTTCTTCTTCTTTCTTCTCTTCTTCTTCTTCTTCTTCTTCTTCTTCTTCTTCTTCTTCTTCTTCTTCTTCTTCTTCTTCTTCTTCTTCTTCTTCTTCTTCTTCTTCTTCTTCTTCTTCTTCTTCTACTGAGTCCTCTAAAAATTATTTACTCCCATTCTCTCACTGTACTCAGGTAAAAATGAGTACATGACCGATAACAGCGTTGTGTCTTTTTTAAAAGATTGTAAAGTCATATACCTGCAAGGAGAATTTACGAAATATGGTGAAATGCATCAAGCATGATAAATGTTTTGAATTTCGCTCTCGGATATGAATGTCCTGGGTTAGAGCCTCGCTAGGCCCATGGTTGAGTTCTTGGAAAAGACTATTCACATTCTCTCACCGTAGTCAGGTTTAAAATGAATACCTGTCCGTTATAAGCGTTGTTTCTGTCGGAAAAAAATGTATTATCGCCTAATAGGTATCATGTCTCATCTTGAGACCATGACAATTTGGGTTACCAGACCTGTAAACAAGTACACGTTTGTGTGAGAGTATTTCCATTACAACAATGAGACCATAACAATTTGGGTTACCAGACCTGTAAACAAGTACACGTTTGTGTGAGAGTATTTCCATTACAACAATGAGACCATAACAATTTGGGTTACCAGACCTGTAAACAAGTACACGTTTGTGTGAGAGTATTTCCATTACAACAATGAGACCATAACACACAATTTGGATTGACTGACCTGTAAACAAGTACACGTTTGTGTGAGAGTATTTCCATTACAACAATGAGACCATAACAATTTGGGTTACCAGACCTGTAAATTAGTACACGTTTGTGTGAGAGTATTTCCATTACAATAATGAGACCATAACAATTTGGGTTACCAGACCTGTAAACAAGTACACGTTTGTGTGAGAGTATTTCCATTACAACAATGAGACCATAACAATTTGGGTTACCAGACCTGTAAACAAGTACACGTTTGTGTGAGAGTATTTCCATTACAACAATGAGACCATAACAATTTGGATTACCAGACCTGTAAACAAGTACACGTTTATGTGAGAGTATTTCCATTACAACAATGAGACCATAACAATTTGGGTTACCAGACCTGTAAACAAGTACACGTTTGTGTGAGAGTATTTCCATTACAACAACGAGACCATAAAAATTTGGGTTACCAGACCTGTAAACAAGTACACGTTTGTGTGAGAGTATTTCCATTACAACAATGAGACCATAACACACAATTTGGATTGACTGACCTGTAAACAAGTACACGTTTGTGTGAGAGTATTTCCATTACAACAATGAGACCATAACAATTTGGGTTACCAGACCTGTAAACAAGTACACGTTTGTGTGAGAGTATTTCCATTACAACAATGAGACCATAACAATTTGGGTTACCAGACCTGTAAACAAGTACACGTTTGTGTGAGAGTATTTCCATTACAACAATGAGACCATAACAATTTGGGTTACCAGACCTGTAAACAAGTACACGTTTGTGTGAGAGTATTTCCATTACAACAATGAGACCATAACAATTTGGGTTACCAGACCTGTAAACAAGTACACGTTTGTGTGAGAGTATTTCCATTACAACAATGAGACCATAACACACAATTTGGATTGACTGACCTGTAAACAAGTACACGTTTGTGTGAGAGTATTTCCATTACAACAATGAGACCATAACAATTTGGGTTACCAGACCTGTAAACAAGTACACGTTTGTGTGAGAGTATTTCCATTACAACAATGAAACCATAACAATTTGGGTTACCAGACCTGTAAACAAGTACACGTTTGTGTGAGAGTATTTCCATTACAACAATGAGACCATAACAATTTGGGTTACCAGACCTGTAAACAAGTACACGTTTGTGTGAGAGTATTTCCATTACAACAATGAGACCATAACAATTTGGGTTACCAGACCTGTAAACAAGTACACGTTTGTGTGAGAGTATTTCCATTACAAAAATGAGACCATAACAATTTAGGTTACCAGACCTGTAAACAAGTACACGTTTGTGTGAGAGTATTTCCATTACAACAATGAAACCATAACAATTTGGGTTACCAGACCTGTAAACAAGTACACGTTTGTGTGAGAGTATTTCCATTACAACAATGAGACCATAACAATTTGGGTTACCAGACCTGTAAACAAGTACACGTTTGTGTGAGAGTATTTCCATTACAACAATGAGACCATAACAATTTGGGTTACCAGACCTGTAAACAAGTACACGTTTGTGTGAGAGTATTTCCATTACAACAATGAGACCATAACAATTTGGGTTACCAGACCTGTAAACAAGTACACGTTTGTGTGAGAGTATTTCCATTACAACAATGAGACAATAACACACAATTTGGATTGACTGACCTGTAAATACCCCGTGGTGTCCGGGGTCCCTCAACTGAGAGGGTCAAGAATAGCCCAACGCCAAGCCAGCGTGTCGTAAAAGGCGACTAATGGTGTGTGATTCCCCCATCTTTGAGTCACCTGGTCCTCCAGGTTGGGGGTTGGCAAAGGGTTAACACCCTTTCCGTTAAACTCAAACCGTTACAGAAACGCAGACAGACAACCCAAATCCTTTTTTTTTAGCTTCGGCGACCGAAGAGTTTCTGGAATGACAGAATTTATGAAGGATATACAGAGAAGTGGTAAGACCTGGAATGAGATTTAAAAATTAGCTCGGGATAGAGAAGGATGGAAACTGTTTGTCTGTGGCCTATACCCTGACCCAGGGTGAAAAAGGCAATGATGATGATGATGACCTGTAAATGAGTATACGTTGGTGTGAGAATATTTCCATTACACCAATGAGACCAAAACAATTTGGGTTATCAGACCTGTAAATATTACGCGTTGGTGTGGGAGTATTTCCATTATATTACACCAATGAGACCATAACATATTAATTGGGCCATCAGACCTGCAAATAAATACACGTCGATACTGCGGGGTTCAATTATTCTGCAAGACTGAAGGGAACGTAACAGATTATCAACGTAATTTTACTCAACTTAAGCGGCGAGGTTAAGTGTTCGATACCACAATAAATTCGTAACATCGACTGGTATGTGGGACTCGATACGCTCGGGCAATCTTTGCTGTAATCGATTCTAAGCTACATTAGGTAATTCGATTACAACCCATGGCTAAGGGGCTGCTGCAATCACCTGTGGCCTCGTCAATTGAGGTCGAAAACAAACCCTAAAGTCAGCGACGCTTCATCTGTGAGGTCTATCCATCTGATTTAGAATTTAGTGAGAACTACTCGTAATGATGGATGACTAAAAACAATAACAAAGAGCTGAGTGACGTAAACTTCGTTCCTTCTATAAAAATGCGGTGTGTCTTTTTTACGAAACCCGCCGAAACCGAGTCCCAGGTTCACTCTCCAATGATGTACACTTCCTTGAGTCTCTGATTCACTCCCCACTGCTACCTACTTCCCATAACTTTGTTGGGTATTGTCGGGTTTCGGCGGGTTTCGTAAAAAAAACACACCCTATAAAAATGCAACTAACCGCTTCTCTGCTGCGTCAAACCAACAACAACCATTCATACAATATTAAACAGACTTGAACTGTCTCGTGAACCATCCAGGGTTAAGATCGGAGAAAGATCTTGCAGACCTATAGACAGTACGCGCTTGGCTAAGAAACTCACAACATTGCCATCCGGAAGTATAACGGACCAACACACAAAAATCTTTGTAACCATGAACTTTTATAGTCACTAGAAGGAGCAAACACCAAATAGCTACGTCAAACTGCCAGTCCTTTTGGATTTCAGTATCAGGCTGTAACATAACGATGGCTACGGCCTGACACAAGAACCCTCTAGGACTAGCAGTTTGACGTCATTATTTGGTTTTTGCACCGCCTTGTGAGTTGTCGTTAGTAGAGCTCATGGAAACAAGTTATTTCATTGGTTGAACTATTGAATACAACTCACGATTTGTTTTCTTTTGTGGCAAAAGACTGGCATTTTGACGTCATTTTTTGGTCAGTGTCAGGCCACGGCAGAACCCGTAGTACACCCGTCGTGAACCCGTCGCACACCCGTGGCTTGTCCGTGACCCACCCGTGGTGTTTCCGCGGTACACCCGTCGTTTTGCTGGAGTTTTCATTTTACTGTTGCACTAAAATTTGACCCGTTTTTTTTTTCATTCTCTCTCTTGATTCATCATGGAAACCGAAGTTTTCATAGAGGCTGTGAGAAAACGCCAGGTTTTGTACGATGAAACAAATGATGGATATTCAAATATTGTTCATTGAAAGAAAAACTAGAGCTTTTATATAGCGCAAATTCCACAAAATGTGATCAAAGCGCTTTACAAATGGTCCCGGACCAACACCAACACGTAATATGTAGAACGGGACATGACGCCTATTAGGCGATATTGCATTTTTTATAGAGAGAATGTGAGTAAAGAGTCTTTTCCAATGACTCAACTATGCGCCGAGCAAGGCTCGAACCCAGGAATGATGTCAAGCAGCAAGTAAAAAGTGGTTGGTGTCATCCGAATGTATTTAAGCACTGTTCTTCATAATTCAGCACTTCATATACAAGGTGGTAGAACTCCCCGTAGGTTTCTCTCTTCTGGTGGATACTATGAACCCAATATCTTCGCCTGCGATAACCACGTTTCTGTTTTAAACAGTACCTAATAGTCAAGATCTCAGCATCCATGTTTCCTCAAATCATGCGCTGGAACGGGCACGGAACGGACGATAGGACGTCGCCAGTCCAGTGAAAATCCGTTTTTTTCTACGGATAGGCGACGGGTTAAGCACGGGTTGGGCACTGAACGGCGACGTGATGACGACGGGCTAACTCTGTTTGAATCGTTACGCAAAGTTTTGTGTGTTGGTCCGTTTTACTTCCGGATGACAATTATGTGAGCGTCTTAGCCAAGCGCATACTATCTATAGTCCCTCGCAAAGGATCGAGACGAATGGAGGGAGCTCGTCAATGGGATTTGAGACTTTGCCGAGGCGTCCCAGTCGGATGATTAGACGGCGGATAAGTCAAGTAAGTCAAGGGCTGGTACTTATACTGTATTAGCGGTACATAGAACTCCAAGATAACACACTGGTGTACACATTAAGAGTATTATAACACACTTGTGTACACACAGCGAGTATAACACACTGGTGTACACACAGCGAGTATAACACACTGGTGTACACACAGCGAGTATAACACACTGGTGTACACATAGCGAGTATAACACACTGGTGTACACACAGCGAGTATAACACACTGGTGTACACATAGCGAGTATAACACACTGGTGTACACACAGCGAGTATAACACACTGGTGTACACACAGCTGGTCCACTGGTATCAGAACAAGACTATCTCAATTAAGCTACTGGAATTTCTAAAAGTTTATCAACGAAACTGGCGTACTCGGGGAAAAACACGTTTATAAAATTTTGAACAGAAAACTCGTTCTTCAAATATGGATCGATTAAACTGACCTCGTCTGTCAAAAGCTCTGGAGAAGTCCCAGGTTTGAGAGTTTTTGACAAGACGAGGGTCACTTTTATTGGTCGACATTCGAAGGACGAGTTTTCTGTCCAAATTTCAAATACGGTTTGATTTTGGTTATGTCCATGGTTGTCCATTCTAGCCGATAAAATTTGTGTAGCGTTCCAGATTAACGTGAAAAGATTGCCTGGAGTGAGACGTTGATTTTTGTCGGAGGGAAAGGATGATAAGAGTTAATGTTAATAGTTAAGAAACGGAGGGAGAGGCAAGTGGGGGGGGGGGGGGGGGGTTTGTTTAAATTACGGTAAATATTTTGGATGATGCGAGAGAATGTTATTATGAATAGCTTGAAGGGTTTTGATTTTCTGTTTAGATTAATACATCTTATACGTCAGTTCTTGTTGTTGATTATTTGAAATAATATTTCAATTTATTTTTATACAATTCTTTCCCATCACCATCATCATCATCATCATCATAATCATCATAATCATCATCATCATCATCATCATCATCATCATCAACAACAACAACAACAACATCATCTCCCTCACCATCTTTATCTTTCATGACCACAATTGAATTATTTTCTCTTCATACCTGTATTTGTTTTGTTTTGTTTTTTTAGTTTATCAAAAGTACCCAATGACGTCGTTTCCTTTGATTCCAATAATTTTATTAAATACAAAAGGAGGACGAGACACGCATGCGCACAACCAACACGACGTTCTCTCTCTAATAACTTTTCCGCCGGTGACGTCACAGACTATGGGTGACGTCCAATCAAGGGACGCTACTCTTCCGCTAATCTCATTCCCAATAGCCTGATTGATATAATTTGGTGAGAACTAATCAACACAAAATAGCTGTCTAAAAACAATACAAAGATCGATGTCACGTTCGTTCTATGGTTATACCTTGATTAATTCATTCAATCCTAACACCGACTATATCCGTAGTTTACCCGGGTTACTTTTACCTACTTTACCCCATGCTATTTATCACATTTTTCTGAGACAAATTATAGGCCTAGTATCAAAGCTAATGTTTTTAGTTTTTACATGTTAATGATAATTGAATAAAACTATCTATGTACATGTTCATTTTTAATACATTTTTTTCAAATTTTGAAAAGTTGCAAAAATCTCTAGGATTGAGTGAATTAATTATCGGCAGCGGGTTGCTGGGTTTTTAATGTTATCGTGAAATTCCATGTTTTACAGTATTTGTGTCTGATGCATGTCCAAGCATTGAAATGTATGGAGGTTTATTTTCGATATTGGGTGGCTGGACATTGGGTGGCTGGACATTGGGTGGTCACACAGCCAGGAATACAGATCTGAGGTCAAATGTAAGTGGTCATTTGTATGCATTAAAAATAAGAATAATAGAAAATAAATTAATTACATTTTAAAAAAAAAGTAAATAATAGATAATAATAATAATAATAATAATAATAATAATAATAATAATAATAATAATAATAATAATAATAACAATAATAATGATAACAATAATAATAATAACAACAACAATAATAATAATAACAACAATAATAATAATAATAATAATAATAATAATAACAATAATGATAACAATAATAATAATAACAACAACAATAATAATAATAACAATAATAATAATAATAATAATAATAATAATAATAATAATAATAATAATAATAATATATAATAATAATAATAATAATAATAATAATAATAATAATAATAATAATAATAATAATAATGATAATTGACTATTGAGCAAACGTTATTTATCTAAATGGTTTATTCCAAAGAAATACACCACATGGGATTTATTCCGTACACAGACAGACATTGTGTGTCCTTCTTCTTCTTCTTCTTCTTCTTCTTCTTCTTCTTCTTCTTCTTCTTCTTCTTCTTCTTCTTCTTCTTCTTATCCTATCATCTTCAGCGCATAGTTAAGTCCTTGGAAAATGTTCTTTACTCACATTCTCTCACCGAACTCTGTTGAAAAATTAAATGAGTACCTAGCCAATAACAGCGGTGTCTCTGTTGGAGAAAAAATTGTAATAATATCGCCTAACAGCCGTCATGTCTCGTTCTACATGTTACGTGTTGCTGTTGATCATGGACCCTTTGTAAAGCGCTTCTAACACGTTTAGTGGAGATTGCGTTATATAAAAGCTCAAGTTTTTGTTTTGTTTTGTGTTTTAATTTACATGGAGTAGATACAAAAGTCATGAGTTGTTTTCAATGATATGCTGGTCACCCTTTTCACCACCAACCATTATTTCTCTGCATGACAAGTTATCACCTGGACCATCATATTTCATCTATATGTATTGTTTGGCTATCTTGACCGTTCCATTCCAGAATGGCACCTGAGAGGAAATTGTTACCTGGTGGAAGGGGTCGCAGCGAACGTCACGCCTTGCCCCAGGACAGCACGCCAATCAATGGTATTGTGGATAGATTTGTAGACGATGACGACGATGATGACGACACGGGAAGTCTTGACGATGTGTTGCCGGAAATGACGTCACCACAGAATCTAGCTGTCGTCAATGCAAAGGTCGAGCTAATGAGATCTCATGATAGTGACGGAATTTCGTTGTAAGTTTTGATGGAATGGAATTGTGGGATTTGTATTGTAAAGTTGAGATTGTTTTGTTGTCCTGGTGGTTTTGACTGTGTCAATAGGACCCGGCGTCTCAATTGGTGTTAGGTCCGTTAGTTTTGACCATAGCCTTTTTCAACTCATAGCCTGACACTGACCGTAACCTTCGTCATCTCATAGCCTGACACTAACCGTAACCTTCGTCAACTCATAGCCTGACACTGACGGTAACCTTTGTCAACTCAAAGTCTGACACTGACCGTAACCTTCGTCAACTCATAGCATGACACTGACCGAAACCTTCGTCAACTCAAAGTCTGACACTGACCGTAACCTTCGTCAACTCATAGCCTGACACTGACCGTAACCTTCGTCAACTCATAGCATGACACTGACCGTAACCTTCGTCAACTCAAAGTCTGACACTGACCGTAACCTTTGTCAACTCATAGCATGACACTGACCGTAACCTTCGTCAACTCATAGCCTGACACTGACCGTAACCTTCGTCAACTCATAGCATGACACTGACCATTACCTTCGTCAACTCAAAGCTTGACACTGACCATAGCCGTCGTCAACTCATAGCCTGACACTGACCGTAACCTTCGTCATCTCATAGCCTGACACTGACCAAAACATGACATCACAATACAAGGGGGCAACCCTCTAGAGAATTTGAAAATTGAGTTGTAGTAATCATTAATTGGGCAGAAAAGTGTGATGTCAAAAACTGGTTCCAATTTCTTTGGAAGTGTAAAACTACTCTTCCAGAAGACTGGATACATACTTTGTGTAATTAATCTTCTGGTATCAGAGTGATGGCCTCTTAGTTTCTAGTCTAAATAAAAGCTGGTCGCCAATAAAGATCATCTATCCTCGCTCTTTTACGTCCCGTAATCTTAAGAATTTGCCTATACATCCTGCTACTGAAATAGTTATGTCACCTTTATGTAACCTATTCATTATTAGTACTCCGAAAGACTGGTTACATACACACTCCCGAGGATTTAGGAACCAAAAGAGTAGAGGGTGTGACGTGACGACTTTTCTCCCCTATTCAACCATTGGGATCATTTGCGACCGTAGGAATCACACCGATATGACAAATTTAAAAATACTAAAAATGAAATTCCCTTTATTCATCCCATAGGGGAAATTTGTCTCTAGGACCTATTCCATGGGAAGACTGGAATAACCCAGGCGTCAGCCGCAATGCAGCGACGCAAATTGTAATAGGGCGAGGTGACTTGCTCAAGGCCAAACAGCGCAGCGGCGGGTGATCGAACTCGGTACCTTTCGGGTATGAAGCAAAGACCGTGCCGCTAAGCCACTCTGCGCCGTAAAGATGGACCGGATGACAAATGTCAAAGAGGCGTGTGATGTCATCTTCTTTCAATCTATGCTTTAAAGTTAAATAGCCACGAGTTCTACCCGCCATATCAATCGTACCAACACAGAAAACTATGAATGAACTTCAACGCTTGTTGTCTGATTTTCTGATTGATAGAATTTAGTGAGAACTAATCACAGGCCTGGCGGTCTAAAATCAATTCAAAAAGAGCCGAGTGACGTCAACTTCATTCTTTCTATTCCAGGAACGAAGTTGCTCTCATTCAGCTCTTTATTATTTTTTAAATGCTAATTTCGTGATTCGTTCTCACTAAATTCTATCAATCAGACTGTAAAGGTTCAGGGTTGCACATAGTTGTGAGCTTTGTGTGTGTCTGCGTTGGTACGTTAAATTCGGCTGGTGGATGTAATGAGTTTTTTACCTAAACGCATAACCTCAATATCAATCAGACTGTAAAGTTTTGTGTGTTATTATAGTATAGATAGAATGAAGTTGACGTCACTCGGGTCTTTGTTATTGTTTTTTGTCATCCGCGTTTATGAGTAATGCTCACTAAATTGTATTAACCAGACTTTAAAGTTCAAGGTTACACATAGTTTTGTGTGTTTGTCCGTTATACTTCCGGCTGGCGATGTTATGAGTTTCTTAGCCAAGCGCATACTATCTATAGATAGTATGCGCTTGGCTAAGAAGCTCATAAAATTGCCATCCAGAAGTATAACGGACCAACACACAAAACTGTGTGTATCCATGAACGTTTATAGTCGGGTTAAAACAGTTCAGTGAGCATTACTCAAAAACGCGGATGGCAAAAAACAATAACAAAGACCTGAGTGACGTCATCTTCGAACTATCTATATTTAATTGACGGGTGTTGTGAGTATTTTGCCTAAACGTATATCATCCATTCAGTCCTTTGATTCATGACTAAATAAGGCCGGTATCTCAGTGTTTGTGGCCAAATGGATTATGGAAAATATTTCCTTAATTGCTTGTTACCCCTTGGACAGTATGAGAGTCTATCGACTGTTTTATGTAAGATCAGATCGAATACCATGCTATCCACCCACGTATAGATGAAGGCAAATGCTAGGACAATTTATCTAAATTTGCGAGCATCTATACAGAGCAATATCCACTAAAAGAGCTCAAAGCCATATACAATGGGTCCCAAGCCAATTGCAACACTTAACTCGTAGGACGAGACATGACGTATATGTGTAAGCAATATTATATTTTTTGTGGCAGAGACAAATTATATTTATTACTAATTTCGTAGACAAACATAACAATGTTACCGGTTCAGTGTCCATTTTACACCTGAGTACAGTGGGAAAATGTAATTAAAGAGACGTTTCCAATGATTTAGCTTTGCCTTGGCATAATTAGGACTCAAACCAAAGACCTCCCTGTCCCAAGGCGAGTATCACACCACAAGAAAACAATGCCACATAAAGATGGGCCCAACTGACTGGCCGTGATATGAACAACTCACTCTCATCTTGTCAAAACTCTCAAACCCGGGACTACTACCAAGTGAGCTGTAGAAGAGGAAAGTCCCAGGTTTGAGAGATTTTGCCAAGATGAGGATTATTTAAATTGATCCACATTTATAGGACGATTTTTCTGGCCAAAAATTGTTATTACCTGTTTGTTTTTGTTTTTGTTTTGTTTTGTTTTGTTTTGTTAGTTAATTTTAATACTAGCCCCCCCCCCCCCCCCCCCCCCCCATTTTCAAACCTTCTCACCCACCCATCCCCCGTGTCCAGATACCACCATCTCTCAGATCTCCTGGCCCAATGTCTGACGTCAGCCATCCAGCCTGACCAGTTGTCCAATGACCTGGAGGAGTTGAGTAGACACATTAAACGTGAACGGGTCCTCAGTTCGAACCCAGTACAGGAAAAAAGGAGGATTTTGTACGGGGAAACCAAGGCCGAGTGGGAACTTTTCAAGGTCAGATTAAAACGTCGTCGTCGTCGTCGTCTATATCATCATCATCATCGATCATCATCATCATCATCATCATCATCATCATCATCATCATCATCGATCATCGTCGTCATCATCATTATCATCATCATCATCATCATCATCATCATCATCATCATCATAATCATCATCGTCGTCGTCGTCCTCATCATCATCATCATCATCATCGTCGTCGTCGTCGTCATCATCATCATCATCATCGTCGTCGTTGTCATCATCATCATCATCATCATAATCATCATTGTCATCATCATCATCATCATCATCATCATCATCATCATCATCATCATCAATCATCGTCGTCGTCATCGTCTCCATCATCATAATCATCATAATCACCATCATCATCGTCGTCGTCGTCGTCATCGTCATCATCATCACCTTTATCATCATCACCATCATCATCATCATCATCATCATCATCATCGTCGTCATCATCTGTAAGCATCTTTTTAGACTAGAAAATAAGATGTCGTCACTCTGACCGTAACCATCGTAATAATTGTTATTGTTTTTGCCATCCGCGTTTGTGAGTTGTTCTCACTAAACTGTATTAACCAGACTATAAAATTTCACGGTTACACAGAGTTTGTGTGTTGGTCCGTTATACTTCCGGATGGCAATGTTGTGAACTCCTAGGCCAAGCGCATTCTATCTATAACGGACCAACACATAAACTCTGTGTAACCATGAACTTTTATAGTCTGGTTAATACAGTTTAGTGAGAACAACTCACAAACGCGGATGGCAAAAACAATAACAAAGGCCTGAGTGACGTCATCTTCGAACTATCTATATAAAAACAATAACAACGATCAGATGGAGGTCGAATTCGTTCACGTTATTGTTTATAAACAACCAACTATGCAGTGTTTGGGAGGCCTTCCGTAAGGTCCTCGAGGTAAAGGAACTGTTTCAAAACGCTGCTAACCCTAAGGGAGAGAAGAAATAAAAACCACTCCCTTATTTCTAATACTTCACGTTAGCAGCGGTTTGAGAGAAAAAATCTACACAGAGTTCTTTGTTCTATTAGGGTTGGTAGTATTTGGAAACAGTTTCTTTACATTCCTAATGTCCAATCAAATGGTTTACTGTAACTGTGCAAGTGTTTATGTCACTATAATATTTGCTGGTCTCATTATTGAAAATAGCGGGGGCGATTTGGGAAGGACCTCCGTAGTTTCACAGTACCTAAAAGAGGGGATTTTGTATAATAACCCCCCCCCCCCCCATCCCCCACCTCAACCCTAACAAAAGATACAATAACCTGATGAAACATGTTTGCCATCACCTGCAATATGGAAGGTGATGGGAAACACAGTCAGTAATAATGGCGTAGGTCTTCGACAAATTGTTTTTGAAATTTAAAAAATCACACCACTTATAAAGATAAAACGTATCTTATATAGACCGGAGGTCTAGTAAGATTTATGGGACATTGCAACTTGTTGAAAGTCGACGCTGGCTAAAAGATTAAGTAATATAATAAGAGTGCTGTGTAACTGCGGAAGTCCTCCAGCAAAAAGAATCAAAACTCCCCGAAATTGTTCTGCTGCTTTCGAGTGACCATAAAGACGGTTTAATACTAATACTATTTCAGCTATTTTTAATTGTTAATTTGGCTGCTTTTGTGTGATACAGATAATATCTGGGATATCTAAAGCTACAGCAAGACCTTCAAAGATGACCGCAATGCTGTACCTCGATTGTAAATCGATAACTTTTACAAGCTTCATGTCAGCTTAAGTGTTACTGTCGGCTTGGAACCCTTTGTAAAGTGTTTGAGTTCATTTACTTTACATCCACATCTAGCGAGATAACGCTCCTTGTTTTTGTTTTTGTTTTTGTTTTAGTTTTAAATGTATTATATATTTCCAACCTTATCTAGTCACAGGTTGACGATGATGAAATATCGGATGAAAACCGGAAACTGAAACTTTTGCCAGACTTGATGAAACAATGTCACATGTTCAACATGGCAGGGTTTGGACTTCCGGCCTCCGAGTACACCAGACTTGTCCTGGCAATGAGAGAGCTTGTCCTGGCGTTTGCGTTGAAGTCTATAAGGTTAGAGAGATACTATGATAACCTTTTGATGAACTATAACCTTTCGATGAACTGTAACCTTTCTGCTTTCGTAAAACGTATTGTGCGGCAACGGTAAACAATGATTTTGTTTAGCTTTAGCGCAAAATATGATAATTTTGCTAACATTTTTGTTGTAATTAGAAGAAAGAAGATAAATTCTTAATGAGCTTTGTGCGGCTATGTGGTCTAGTCGTATGACACTCCCCATCAGACTGGAATGTTCAAAGCTGGAGCCCTGTTCTGAGCAACTCATAGTTGAGACCTTGGAAAAGGCTCTTTACCCACATTATCTCATTGCACTCAGGATTAAAACAGGTACCTGGATTATAGATATTCACCAAATATAGATGTTCACCTACCGTGCCACCCCCTCCCTCCCCCTCCCCCCACCCCCACCCCTCAGTAGGCGGTGGTGAAATGAGATAGAGAGATGGAGATTAAAAGTCACTGCAGATAAATAATTCGTCCATCTACAAAACTATGTAGAGTGTTCTTATACAACACGTTGCACTAGCACTATAGGGAATCAGATTAGCGGAAGAGTAGCGTCCCATGATTGGACGTCACCAGCTGAGAAGTTATTAGAGAGAGAACGTCAACATGGTTTTGCGCATGCGTCTCTCGTCCTCGCTTCAGGTGAAAGCGGCATGAGACACGTCACCGAAAGCGAGGACGAGAGAGATGCATGCGCAAAACCATGTTGACGTTCTCTCTGTGAGGTGACGTCCAACCAAGGGACGCTACTCTTCCGCTAATCTCATTCCCTATACAAATCTTTATTAAACGTCACTTTTAAATACGAGAAAGTCAAACCTAAAATCAACACATAATAATTCACAGGAAGTGTTTACATTTTATTGTTTAGCACCTGAAATGTACACACTTCAATTGAACACATTATAGAACACGGGAAGTGTTTATATTTTATTGTCTCTCCCTGTACAAGTCAAACATGAATGTACACACTTCAATGGGAGCGGTCTATATTCATGTTTTCGTCCAACCTAGTCATCGATCACATGATTTGTTGCTGTACACCGATTGGACATTTCTCAATAAATGTAGACACGCTGCTTTGTTTATGAAAATTGTAAACATACCCATGAGTCATACCAAAGAGCGTGTAGGTAACGATTGTTATGTTACCAAGAGCTCTCACTTCCCGCTTTTGGTGAAGCCAAGCATCTTCCGTCTTCTACTCGTATTTTCTTCATTGTATCAGTAAGCCTAGCGCGCATGATACACGCGGAGCACACCCACCTCGCTGTCTCGCCTGGCACGCGACAATAGCATTGCGGTTAAGACAAGTGAGAGCGCTTGGTAACTACGTTACCCTACACACTCTTTGGTCATACCGAACAAAATGACCAATGGTGATGTTGGATATTTCTCAAACTGTGAACACTTTTCACTATGTGGGTCATTTTCAGCACATAATATTCCAATGTGACCAATGACCTCGAGCACATGGAAAGGGAAATAGATCGCTCCCATTGAACACATTATAGAACACATGAAGTGTTTACATTTGTGACCCTTTGTCTCAAAACGGTATTAAGTCGGGATGATTAAGATGCTGGAAATGTAATTTGTTGCCAGAAATATCATGCTTAAATTGGGTTTTTATGCTTTATAGAGGAGGAGGAATATCATATTTTACTATGCTAAATACCAATGTGTCATATTTTTCACCAGTTTAACTATAATTTGACTTTTTAGCAGCTGGTCCATCCCGACATAATACCGTTTTGAGACGAGGGGTCACATTTTATTGTCTCGCCCTGTATAAGTCACAGCTGAAATGTACACACTTCAATTGAACACAATATAGAACACGTGATATGGTCACATTTTATTGTCTCGCCCTGTATATATAGTATGCAGATGACGTCACTTAGGGCTTTGTTATTGTTTTTGCCATCCGCGTTTGTGAGTTGTTCTCACTAAACTGTATTAACCAGACTATAAAAGTTCATGGTTACACAGAGTTTGTGTGTTGGTCCGTTATACTTCCGGATGGCAATGTTGTGAACTCCTTGGCCAAGCACATTCTATCTATAAGTCACAGCTGAAATGTACACACTTCAATTGAACACAATATAGAACACGTGATATGGTCACATTTTATTGTCTCTGCCAATCTAAGATTCTGGGGTAAAATCCTGGGTACCCATGGCAACTACTATATTGTGGAAACCAAAATGGCGGACGACGAAGATGACAACGACGATGAGGGAGAAGAAAAAGATGATGAAGACAATGACAAAGAGGTGAGCATTTTCCATCGTTGTGCTATCCATGAGATCACGTGACCCATTCGATCAATTTGGTATCATGTCCGATTGAACTAGATGCCTGGGATAGGTCTTTGACCTCTCTTGGTGTGCAATAGGTCACATCCTGTGTCTTCTATCCCCTTATATCTGCTATTCGAGTTGTTTTCTGTCTTTGTCTTGAAATGGGATTTCTTGGTTTTGTCCTGGCCCTAGGCTGAGAGGGAAACTGTCAAGTGTTGAAATTGGTATAGGATACTTTTTAATGAGGGATTAAGTATTTAACAGTTTGTTTACATAAAATAATGTTAACATTGACTATAAAGCGTCAGCTACACCCCGATAATAATGGCGTTTGAGACAATGTGTCACATGGTATATAACACGTGACTTTTTCACACCTGGAATAACACAGGCTCAATCAATGGACATGAGTTTAAATCAGAGAGGTTTTTGTAAGGATTTAAATGAGCGACTATGAGGTCTTGTGGTATGATACTCGCCTACGGACCGGAAGATCTATGGTTCGAGCCCTGAGCGGTGCATAATTGAGTCCTTAGAAAAGGCTCTTTACTCACATTCTCTCATCGTACTCAAGTGTAATATGAGTACCTGGCTGTTTACAGCATTGTCTCTGTCAGATGAGAAATTGTTATATCGCCTAACAGGCGGCATATCTCGTCCTACATAAGTGTTGGTGTTGACTACGGACCTCTTGTAAAGCGCTTTACTTTTACTTTTTTTACTTGTTAATGAGGGATTAAGTATTTAACATTTTGTTTACCTAAAATAATGTTATCATTGACTATAAAGCGTCAGCTACACCCCGATAATAATGCGTTTGAGACAATGTGTCACATGGTATATAACACGTGACCTACTCCAAAGACAATAACATTACAAGTTGAACTGCTCTGTTTGTCGGGTTAATGGCTAATGGACTGGGATTCTTATTTATAGCATCAAGGGACTCTACTCGGGGAATGATTTGTGAAATATTCGTATTGATGATTAAAATCCATTTGAGCAAAACGAATAGCAATAAAATCTAGATATTTATTGTAATTTTCTTCATTCGTATGTTTTGATTACAACAAACCTGTTCTTCCAATGATAAAACTGATATGGTTTTGATTTCTCCCAAGTCAGGCCTCGAGGTGTGCAAAACTAAATATGCCGGCCTGAACTTGTTATTTTAGCAGTAAAGAGTATCAGTGGGGGGAGGTGGATAACCGAAGTTTTAAAACAGAAGAAAACTGTCTTTTATATAAAATACTTGGGCGGCCTGTTTACTTTTTGGCTCATGGTAGCCCCCATACCCCTCCCTAGCTTATTGTCGCACGTCATCTCGCATCGCGTGGGGCAACAAGAAAAAGAGAGCCATCTGTGATGATGCACAACCTTCGTACAGTATGTATCTATCACGGCTCGAGGAGAGATGCGCGAATGTTAACGAAAAGCAGCATATGCCAAAACTGAGACAAAAAGCAGTATCTGCTAAATTTGAAAAATATAGGGCGGCACAAAATAACTTGGCTCATTAGACCGACCGCCAGTGACCAACGTCACTTCCAACATTGAATCAAGATCTCAAAAAATACGAAATACATTTAGAAAGAAAAACTGAAGAACTGATTTAAAGAACACAAATAAGGACACATGCACCAGACAGATATTTATGGAAACAAATTACTAACTGGATAATAGAAACAGACTGACAAACTCAAGTAACACACACATTCACTCACGGCAAGCGTCCATAGAGACAGCGCAGCCATACTCGTGTGGCGGTCGAAAAACAAAATCATAGGGCTGAATAACGTCATCTACATTCATTCTTTTCTTTCATATTTCTAACACCTTTCTAGGTCAATTCTGACGTGGACAATGACTCTAACGCCGACTCCGACCTTGACCTTGACCCCAAGACGACCTACAAACCACCACCAGTCATTCCTAAGGAAGACCCAGGCGTTGGAGTCAATGCATTCGTGTACTTTGTGTGCAGCCAGCCGGGGTTGCCGTGGCGCAGGTTGTCGGATGTCAAACCACAAGACATAGTCACAGCTAGACAAGTGACCACCTTGTTTACGGGAGATTTGGACCACGTGGTGAGTACAGTGACTGGGGTCAAGCATGTCAATATCTCGTCTCAAATGATTCGTGTCAATCGTCAAGCACAACAGAGCACGTAGAAACATGAAACTATGTGAAACCTTCAAAGTATATTGATGCTGGGAGTTTAGGTACTTTACTCACACCCACCAGCCGTATATAATCTAACACTCACAAAACTATGTGTATATACACACTTCCACGGATTTGGGAACCGGAAGAGAGGGAAGTACGGCGTTTCGACTTCTGCTTCCCATTGTCCTCATAATAAGGGTCACTGTATTGGACACAACTAAGGCTGTAAATGAGCGCATTCAATTTCCTCTCCTGTTCGTGAACAATTCGTGTTTCAAAGACGCTGTACATTTCTGTAATTTACTCACAGCAAACACATGAAACACACCGGCACACAAAACTACGTGTAACCTAAAACGTTTATAGATAGTATGCGCTTGGCTAAGAAGCTCATAACATTGCCATCCGGAAGTGTAACGGACCAACACACAAAACTGTGTGTATCCATGAACGTTTATAGTCTGGTTAATACAATTCACTGAGCATTACTCATAAACGCGGATGGCAAAAAAACAATAACAAAGACCTGAGTGACGTCATCTTCAAAATATCTATATTACTATTCAAACATTTATTTAGTGAGAGCTGATCATCCAAACGTGTTCAATAACAAAGAAACTCCGTGTGTTGTTTCACTTTGTTGGTAGGAAATTGAAAGGAATTTTAGTTTCGAGATAAAACGTTCGCGTTTGATTCCTGTACGGTTCGGCAACTAAAACGGGTGAGTTGCACTCAATTTGTTATGATATACAAAGAAACCAACTGAGAGGAAATGTCAAATGGAGGGTTGTATGACATTTGGGGCACTTATTTCGAACAAAAGAAAACAAACAATACATTTGCTGTTACCAATGGCCATTATCGATATTATATTTTGCGGCACTGATTTTTGTAATTGATTCTATCGATACTTTGTGATCTTTATTTAAGTATGACAAACTAACCACTGGTTTTCTCTAAAATAAGGTGTGAATGGCGTTGTTAGTCATTTATTTTAGGAGTCGTCAAAGGTTTGGTGACGCCTTACGAATTACAAATCAATGCATAAATAGAATAATAATTATCATAAATTTTATTATTTGATCTAGCACCAGTATTAAAATATAGTGCTTAGAGGTGCTTAACATATGTTTTTTTGTATCACATAAGTTCATTCATTCGACTACAAAATCACCACAACAGTCACACACACATCTTGTTCGAAATTCACATAGAATCACGATGAGCAGAACGAAAAATATTGATTTTTAAATGCCGTTTGAAGGCTGGTAGACTTTCACATTGTCGGGTTTCATGTGGTAAATAATTCCATGTGATTGAAACCGAAAATACGAAACCACGCACAGCAAACTTTGTTCTTGGGATGTTTTTCTCCATTAGCGAAGAACTGGCGGATGTGAATGTGTTGACGTTGTCATGACAACATTGGATTCTGCACTGGTAGATAACACCTCTACGCCGTGAATTCTTTCCATCTGTCAATAGACTTCAACAGTCGTGACGTCACTTCCCTCGTAATGACGCATTGTAACTTAGTAACTAGTTTTAAACTATCCGAACAATGGCGGACGTCCTTATGAAACACTTCTCCGTTAGCAAAGAACTGGCGGATGTGAATGTGTTGACGTTGTCATGACAACATTGGATTCAGCATTGGTAGAAAACACATCTACGCCGTGAATTCTTTCCATCTGTCAACAGACTTCAACAGTTGTGACGTCACTTATGACGCACAGTAACTTAGTAACTCGTTCTAAACTATCGGAACAATGGCGGACGTCCTTATGAAATACTTCTACGACGAGCATAAAAGTGTATCCAGAGGAGAAAATCATTTTATATCTGATCGTGTTTTGATTTTTATACATTCTGATCAAATGACATGTGAAAAGTTCTAGCCAGCATGAAGAATAAAAAGTACCGATTTTCTTTGTTTAGAACCAATCTGCTGGTTACTGGGCGGACGTGACATCAGACTACTGAATCCAATTACAAGATTAGAAGGATGTCTTTGAAATTTGCAGAAACAGCTGAAGGCAACTCTGCCATTGCTCTCGGTGGCTTTCTCCACTTGTGAAAGAAAATTGGCGCGACATCCAAGAATTGGCAGTGGGTTAAAAAATACTGAAATGACAAAATAACGAAGCCACTTGCCTCACCTAAAGTCATACGTCATGGAACGACTATTCACAAGAGACATTCCATAAACAACTGAATAGCATGTTTTATCACGCTCTCCCGTCCATCTTTGAACTAATAGAAAGAGTCCAGGACATCACGCTGATGAGGTCAACGTTCAAGGTCAACGATACAAAGAACACAAGACCGGCAACAT
>NC_088372.1:9924623-9982123 GCF_034508935.2 Berghia stephanieae | reverse complement strand
GGGGAATATGATGAGGAGGAAGAGGAAGAGAGGATGGACGCAGATGAAATGGAACCGGAAATACCTCAGCCATTACTGGTACCCATCTCGGAGGACGTTGGTTAGTGGCTCATCTTTTCACATATCAAGGTTGCTTTTCTTAATGTAAATCATCTCTCTCTCTCTCTCTCTCTCTCTCTCTCACACACACACACACACACACACACACCACACCCACACACACACACTCTCTCTCTCTCTCTCTCTCTCTCTACTTCTCTCAGCCATTCTCTCTCCCTTTCTTCCTCTCACTCTTACTCCCTATATCTCTCTCTCTCTCTCTCTCTCTCTCTCTCTATATATATATATATATATATATATATATATATATATATATATATATATGTATACGTGTATGTGTGTGTTTTTGTTTGTGTGTGTTTGTGTGTGCTCCACCTAACACAAACACACACAAACAAAAACACACACATACACACACAAACAAAAACACACACATACACACACACACACACACACACCATCTCTCTCGCGCCTATCTATCTATCTATCTATCTATCTATCTATCTATCTATCTATCTATCTATCTATCTATCTATCTATCTAGCAAGCTGTCTAGGTATCTATCTATCTATCTATCTATCTATCTATCTATCTATCTATCTATCTATCTATCTATCTATCTATCTATCTATCTATCTATCTATCTATCTTTCAATCCATCAATCTATCTATCTATCTCTCAAACTGGACAGGACTTTTAAAAATCCCGTATTTTCCCTTTACATGATGTCGTAAAGACAACATATAATTTGCAATCTGAGCTATTTCAGAGGTCTTCCATGTTTACATCCCATTCCTAATACATTTTGTAACAAAAACCTTCTGGTCGGATTTTAAAAGTAAAAATTCTATATTTTCTAACAGTCCAACCTTTGACTTGCATTATATGTTGGGAGCTCAGTACAATATCATTCCTGGGTAGGATTCCTGACCTCCCATAGCGGGCAGGCTGGGTGGGATTCCTGACCTCCCATAGTGGGCAGGCTGAGTGGGGTTCCTGACCTCCCATAGTGGGCAGGCTGAGTGGGGTTCCTGACCTCCCATAGTGGGCAGGCTGGGTGGGATTCCTGACCTCCCATAGTGGGAAGGCTGAGTGGGGTTCCTGACCTCCCATAGTGTCGGGGAGGCACTTACTGTGTCTTCTATCCCTCTACAGCTGTTTTCCAATTTGCCTTCTGTCTTTGTCTTGGAATGAAATTGCTTGTTTTTGTCCTCGCCCTGGCCGTACTCCTTGGCTGAGAGGGAAACAGTCAAATGCATAGTTATAGTTTTGGGAGATGACATTTTTTTTCCTCGTAAATCATCTCTCTGTTATGTATTATCATATTTGTTGTTTTGAATGTATAATGTAAGCATTTGCGTGCGTTCCTCTTAACGGGATTCTGTGCTCGTGTCTAGATGAGATTTTAAGGTGATCTCATAACTGATGGTGTGCTCTTGGAATCTTCACAGGTTCCCGATTTGAACCAATTCTCCTTTGTCTGCCTTAATCTTGGATGCTTTAATTGTAATTCAGAACTTTTATATAATCCCATTTTCTTCCTTTTTTTACTGGCTCTGATATGACCTAAATTTGTTGTAAGCGCCATAAAACCATTGAAAACCAAACAAAACCAAACAAAATCATTCCATACTTATTTTATACAGGACTGTAAAATCTCATTGTATTCCTTGTAAGATCAAAGACCTTTTGTACCACAAGATAGTTTTGTAGATTGTTAGATATAATTGTCATACACTTTATTGTGTGGCCATGTTTCAATTAATTAATTCACTCAGCTACGGTAATCGTTTTTTTATTCGTGATTATTTTTCAATTAATGGATCATTGATTTTGTATTGTGTTGTTTAACCCTCTCCATACCAACAATAGGAAACTCGTCACATTCGTTACGATACTACCAACATTTTTCTTATTCAAATTTCTTTTGTATATCATAAAACTTAAAGAAAATGAACAGTGTGTTGTAGAGCTTGTTTTGCTACAGAAATTATATATCGCAAGAAGTTTACTGCTATTATGTGTGAGTGAAAAAAAATTATGTTAGTTGGGTGTGAAGATTTGTGGAAAATCCTGAAAATGGCTGGTAATGAGAGGGTTAATGATACGGGTCACTGAGTGGCCTTTCATTAAAATATTTAAAGTTCAAATAAGCTCCCTTCCTCTCTCTCTCTCTCTCTCTCTCTCTCTCTCTCTCTCTCTCTCTCTCTCTCTCTCTTTCTTTCTTTCTTTCTTTCTTTCTCTCTCTCTCTTCCTCTCTCTCTCTCTCTCTCTCTCCCTCTCTCTCTTTCTCTCTCAAACACACTCATACTCGTACATACACACATTTGTTCACACGCTCACACACGTATATAGATAGGAATTTTATTATTATCGATTTATTGTTTTCGTTATAATACTGTTATCATCATCATCATCATCATCATCATTATCATCATCATCATCATCATCGTCGTCGTCGTCATCATAATTATAGTCATTATCGCGAGTTCGCCGTCATTTGCACAGATCTTCAATATGAGAATCCCCCAACCAATCTGCCTTACATTCCTCCATACACAATCTGGTCAATACGTCACAAGTGGATTTTGTCTGTCTGATTCCTTTCAGAAGTGGGCCCCAGCCCGCCTTGGATTGCCCGAATGACGTCACAGTTTGTTCCCGAACACAGTCCAGTAGCTGTGACGTCTGTCCGCTGGCCAGGGGGCCGTAACCGTGGCCACAGACAAGGGAAAGAACTGGGCCAATCTCTACGTGGGGTGGGGACTCAAGGCACTCGGGGAAAACTTTGACCCGTCGATTCCCCCGGAGCCGATAGCAGAATTCCCAACAGGACCGGAAGTTATCGAACAGGAAGATCCTACCCCGGAAGAGGAAGCTGCGATGAGGGCGGTGATGCGAGAGCAGGAAGAGTTGATGATGGAGAAGGAAGAAGAAGGAGAAGAAGAGGAAGAAGAGGAGGAGGTGGAAGAGGAAGGGGACGATGTGTATTAGATCCGTCAGATTTTGAGTTTTCATTTATTGCTATTATACGAGTGCAACTTCTATACAATGTTATTGTATGTAAAAATAAACTAAAATACAACAAAAATATAATAAATAAAAAGTGAATGTATTTGTAAACGAACTGGCTGGATTTAGATAGAATGGCCCAAAAATATCAGACATATTCGCTATCCATTTCTACCTACCTATGACCAATGACCAAAAGCAGACATATTCTCTATCTCTACCTCCCTATGACCAATCCCAAAAACAGACATATTCTCTATCTCTACCTCCCTATGACCAATGACCCAAAAACAGATATATTCTCTATCTCTACCTCCCTATGACCAATGACCCAAAAACAGACATATTCTCTATCTCTACCTCCCTATGATCAATGACCCAAAAACAGACATATTCTCTATCTCTACCTCCCTATGACCAATGACCCAAAAACAGACATATTCTCTATCTCTACCTCCCTATGACCAATCCCAAAAACAGACATATTCTCTATCTCTACCTCCCTATGACCAATGACCCAAAAACAGACATATTCTCTATCTCTACCTCCCTATGACCAATGACCCAAAAACAGACATATTCTCTATCTCTACCTCACTATGACCAATGACCCAAAAACAGACATATTCTCTATCTCTGTCGCTATAAATAACTTTAAAAATCAAATTTCATAATCCCTCTGATAAAATAACACCTCAAAATCTTTAAAATTATGTAGTCTGGCATCAACTTTCATTTTCATGAATTTTTAATTACGTAGAGATGCTCATAAAATTATAAAATTTTCGCCAAAATTTCTTAATTCTACGAATGTTTCGTAATAGTTTGCAGGTCAGCATTTAACCAGTAACGCGAGATGACATCAATATTCCAAAAACAATTTATGACCTCAGATTGTTAACGATATAGATTAAATATGGCAGATGGACAATTTCATTTAGATGTTTTTTCAGTGTCCACCAACATGAAATAACGAAATCACAATCATTAGAGTTGAATAAAATATTTTTTACATTCTTGCATTTTGGAATCCCAGCTTTGTTCCCCTTTGATATTGTCACTCTTCTACGTCACTTCCTGCAAGACCAGAGTCACTGTATCCGCTCAACATTGCTCTACTTTAGTATAAGATGAGACTGCGGTCTTTTGACCTTCCACAGGGGGTAGGAGGTCACTTGCTTAGCTTGGTGGAGTCTTTCGACCTCCCATGTTGGACAGGAGTCCCACTTGCTTAGCTGGGCGGAGTCTTTCGACCTCCCATTGTGGACAGGAGCCACTTCCTGTGTATTCTATCTCCCTGTATCTGTTATTTAGTTGTTTTCTGGCTTTGTTTTGAAATAGGACCACTTGGTTTTATCCTGACTCTTGCCGCAGTCCTTGGCTAGTAGTAGTAGTGGTAGTAGTAGCAGCGGTAGCAGTAGTGGTAGTAGTGGTAGTAGTAGTAGGTAGTAGTAGTAGTAGTAGTAGTAGTAGTAGTAGTAGTAGTAGTAGTAGTAGTAGTAGTAGTATTAGTAGTAGTAGGAGTAGTAGTAGTAGTAGTAGTAGTAGTAGTAGTAGTAGTATAGATATTAGTAGTAGTAAGGAGTTTTGTAGTAGCAGTAGTAGTAGCAGTAATAGTAGCAGTAATAGTAGTAGTAGCAGTAGCGGTAGTAGTAGTAGTAGTAGTAGTAGTAGTAGTAGTAGTAGTAGTAGTAGTAGTAGTAGTAGTAGTATTAGTAGTAGGAGTAGTAGTAGTAGCAGTAGTAGTAGCAGTAATAGTAGCAGTAATAGTAGTAGTAGCAGTAGTAGTAGTAGTAGTAGTAATAGTAGTAGTAGTAGTAGTAGTAGTAGTAGTAGTAGTAGTAGTAGTAGTAGTAGTAGTAGTAGTAGTCGTAATAGTAGTAGTAGTAGTAGTAGTAGTAGTAGTAGTAGTAGTAGTAGTAGTAGTAGTAGTAGTAGTAGTAGTAGTAGTAGTAGTAGTAGTAGTAGTAGTAGTAGTAGTAGTAGTAGTAGTAGTAGTAGTAGTACGGACATGGCCTCCGTAAACTCATGGCCTGATACTAACCCAAACATTTGTCATAAAAGAAGACGGAATATCACGAAGAAAAACTTAATTGTGAGTTGTAATCAATAGCTCAACCAATGGAATCATTTGATTACTTCAGCACTCCCAACAACAACTCACTTTTTACGTTCGTTTGGTGGTCGTTGTCTTATTTCGTGACGTCCTTTTTTGGTCAGTTTCAGGCGAAGGTGAAAGAGTTTCCGAACGTGACGGAACCGCTCGGATACTGGCCAGTGTAACCGTTAACGTCGCTTGAGTTTTGTTATAGATAGTAAAGCCGACCGCTTGGCCACCGATGACCACCACAAGAATGACCCATGTATGACGTCATCCTAGTTACATAAGTCATGTGACATTTTGTCCGGCACCAACTCCTATCTTCACCTGGTCTCCAAAGGTGCTTGTCAGTTCACCTGATGTGAAGTGACCACCTGGTCGTTAGTCAGTCCAGGGTTATGTTTGTTTAGGGTTGCCTCAAATTGACTTCTCCGTCGATCTGGGCGTTTGAGTTGCCACTTAATGAAGACATGGAAATTTGAATTGATGTGCAGGCTATCATCCCATTTTCTTGTATGTAAACTGTTATATTACATATGCATAAAAACCTTCGCGATTTTATATGCAGCCTTGCCCATGAAACGTGTTCAAACCGTTTTACGAGGAGTCCTAAGTCAACAGGAACACTTTGCATGTGGGTGAAGACATGACGGCTATCAGGCCCTGATACAGATTAATTTCATGGACAGCTTCAACACTGATATCGGCCAGACACCCATGAATGTTTGGCGAAAATGTCAGTATAGTGTCTTCTCCAAGGACACAACTTTTATTCACCCACAGTTGGACCCAAACCAGAGATCTTCCAGTCCAAGGGCAAAATGTCTTGATCTATATCGACACTATCGTTGTTGGATTGAATCTATATCGACATTATCGATGTTGGGTTGAATCTATATCGATGTTGGATTGAATCTATATCGACATTATCGATGTTGGGTTGAATCTATATCGATGTTGAATTGAATCTATATCGACATTATCGATGTTGGGTTGAATCTATATCGTTGTTGGATTGAATCTATATCGATATTATCGATGTTGGGTTGAATTTATATCGACATTATCGATGTTGGGTTGAATCTATATCGATGTTGGATTGAATCTATATCGGCATTATCGATGTTGGATTGAATCTATATCTACATTATCGATGTTGGGTTGAATCTATATCGTTGTTGGATTGAATCTATATCGACACTATCGATGTTGGGTTGAATTTATATCGATGTTGGATTGAATCTATATTGAGATTATCGATGTTGGGTTGAATCTATATCGATGTTGGATTGAATCTATATCGATATTATCGTTGTTGGATTGAATCTATATCGACATTATCGATGTTGGGTTGAATTTATATCGATGTTGGATTGAATCTATATTGAGATTATTGATGTTTGGTTGAATCTATATCGATGTTGGATTGAATCTATATCTATATTATCGTTGTTGGATTGAATCTATATCGATGTTGGATTTCATCTATATCGACATTATTGTTGTTGGATTGAATCTATATCGACAATATCGGTGTTGGATTGAATCTATATCGATATTATCGATGTTGGATTGAAATCATCTATAGAGGAATCAATCACACAACTTAGTGGATATTTTAATACAATCATCAAGTCCAGTCATCCTAAAGCGAGATCACCTTTAATTTCTCTCTCTCTCTCTCTCTCTCTCTCTATATATATATATATATATATATATATATATATATATATATATATCCTTCTTTCTCTCTATTTCTATCTTCCCACCTCTCTATCTTTCTGTATCTCTCTCTGCCTCACCATCTCCCTCCCTCTCTCTCTCTCTCTCTCTCTCTACCTCTCTCCCTCTCCCTCCCTCTATCTTCTTCCCTCTCTCTTCTTCTCTCTTCCTTTCTCTCCTTCTATCTCCCTCCCTCCCTCTTCTCCCTCTTTTCCTCACCCAGTCATCTCATTTCAGTGACCGCTGGACACTTCCAGAACAATCAATTGACCTCACACCATACAGCCATCAGGTCAGGGTATCGCCAATGGAAAGTGTTCTATCTATAACATGCAATGTAATCGGATCTCGAAAATACAAAAATAACAGTAAAATTACTTTTACTCTTTGGATAGAACACCGGTGTAATTTAAACAGTTCTCATACAAACAAAAAGGTGAAAATGGAAAGACCTAGGATGGAAACAATACAAGTTGCTTTAGTCTTTGTTCCGATCAGCATTTCTGGGTTTTTCCTGGTCCTGGCAGAGATTCTTAGCGGAGAGGATTGCAGTTGAATGTAGAGTTCCTGTTTATGAGAGAGGATATCCGGATGAGGTCTTCTCACGTCCCATGGTGGACAGGAGGTTACCTTCATTGCCTACTATCCCCCTATATCTGTTCCCCCGGCCCCCCCCCCCACTCCATGTTGTTTTCTGTCTTTGTTCAGGGTTGAGATTGCTTGGATTTTTCCTTAGTCTTGACCGGGGGGGGCATCCTTAGCTGGAAGGGAGACCGTCAGATGTATAGCACCTGTTTTGGGATATGATCTTTTTCTTTCCTAGTAAATCATCTCACTGTTCTACTATTATTTTTATTATTAGTTTCGAAAATTGTATTATTATTATTATTATTATTATTATTATTATTATTATTATTATTATTATTATTATTATTATTATTATTATTATTATTATTATTATTATTTTATTTTTATTGTTATTATTATTATTATCATCATCATCATCATCATCATCATCATCATCATCATCATCATCATCATCACCATTTTCATCATCATTTCTAGCGTTTTCCAATAAATATCATTTTAAACGTTCGACCGTTATCTAACGATTTTCGGACTCCACATGTAAATGTTTATAAGTTGAAATCTGTAGCGTTACTGTCACAAAACGTTACGTGGTTCCAATTCGTCTGTGACATCACAGAGGTGACGTAACGCTTGTCACGATTACGGTACGATATGCGCAGACACAGAAGAATGACGATTATGCAATGACGTCAGTTCCGGTGCACCAAGGAAATGACACACCTCTGGTCTTACCTACATTGCCCTGTGTCTTTCGACCGTTGTCTTTTGCTGGAGGAGATGGTGCCAATTTTCCTGAGGCCCACGTTGGTTTATTTTACTTGACACTAAATAATTATACTAAATTATAAAATGTTGAAACTTGTAATTCTTGCACTGGTTGTGCTGTATGTAAGCGGTCAGACAACCCCAGCTGGTGATAGCGATGGGGACAAAGGTTCAGATCCCAATACAACGACAGATGGAGGGAAATTGACGGTGACGTTTGAGGAGGAGGAATATCCAGACAACCCCGAGGCCAATTCTGGTAAGTAGGATCTTTGTTACCTCCCCTCCCCCTTTCCTAACTAGAAGGGTAAGACACAAATCATTGGTTGATAGTCTAGTCAGATCCTTGTTACCTCCCCTCCCCCTTTCCTAACTAGAAGGGTAAGACACAAATCATTGGTTGATAGATGGATCCTTTTTACCCCCTTACCTACATAGAATGGTAAGACATAAATGACTGGTTGATAGTCTACTCAGATCCTTGTTACCCCCCCCCCCTCCCCCCGTTTTTTTACCTACCTAGAATGGTAAGACATAAATGATTAGTTGATAGTCTTGCCAGATCCTTTTTCCCCCCCCCCCCCCCCCCGTTTTTTTTACCTACCTAGAATGATAAGACACAAATGATTAGTCGATAGTCTAGTCAGTTCCTTGTCACCCCCCCCCCCCCCCCCCCCGTTTTTTTACCTACCTAAAATGATAAGACGCAAATGATCAGTTGATAGTCTAGTCAGATCCTTGTTACCCCGCACCCCCTCCCTTACATGGATATTGCGCTATCTAAAAGCCCAGGTTTTGTTCTGAGGGAATAAAAGAAATTCTAAAAATTGTATATTCGTTTATATGGGCTCCAAAAATTGCGTTAAATTTAATTCCATTTCTAATCATTTGTTTTTCGTAATTTCTAATTCTTTAGGTTATTACGAAGGCGACATCACTCAGCCCGACCAGAGAAACGCTGTGAAATATTCCCAGTTGAAGTGGCCAAACGGTGTAGTCCCCTACCTCATCCATTCCTCCTACCCGTCCTCGGTGAAATCCAATATTTTGACGGCCATGAGAGAAATTGAATCGGACACCAAACACGGAAGTAGTTATTGTGTCAGGTAAGGCACTCGGCTTGTAGGATCAAACGTAGATGTGACGAAAAGTATCGGATTAATTAATGCAGTGGATAAGCATTTATCTGGATAGTGATATATTATTATAATGGACGTCCGATTCGAGCCACTAAAACTTGGATGAGATATTCTGAGGCTATGAGGCTGCGTTAGAACTGCTATTAAAACGAAAGTGAGTTCTATGCTGTTACTAGTTGTGGGCAGGGGGTCCCAGTAGCTCAGTTGGTAGAGCACTCTCTTCACACGCAAAGGGACCGAGATCGATCCCGGATGCAGTCGATATTTTTTTCTTCTTCTGATCTCCCTGTGCACCCAGCAGTGATCAAGTAGCTGGGTCTCTTAGATCTGGCGGAAAGTACTTTGCGATAGACTATCGTCGTATCCAAAGGGTAGCAAACAATTGCTATTGTTCGCTTCACGCTATAATAAACCGGGATGAACTCCGGCTCTATGAGCCTAATGGCTCGGAATGACTACTAACTAGTTGTGGACTGCAACAGCAAGAACTGAAAATAAAATTGAAAATGACAGCTTGATAAGAAGAAAATACAACTTATCATATCGTGTCTCAGTCTGAAAGCTGTCCAAGGAAAACAAACAAACAATCAGATTTATTCAATTGAGGCTTTTCGCTCAGACAATTTACTCGCAACAATCTGCCAGCCGGGTATAACGTACCATAACACTAAACTCATCTGTGTAACCTTTAGCGTTTATAGATAGTTCGAAGTTGACGTCACTCAGGTCTTTGTTGCCATCCGCGTTTATGAATAATTCTCACCTAACTGTATTAACCAGACTATCAACGTTCAAGGTTACACATAGTATTGTGTGTTGGTCTGTTATACTTCCGGATGGCACTGGTGTGAGCTTCTTAGCCAAGCGCATACTATCTATAGTTTGATTAATACATTGTAGTGAGAACTACTCATAAAAATGACTATCTGGAAACAATAACAAAGACCTGGGTCACGCCAATTTCGCTCTATCTATAGAAGGAACGAAAATGACGTCCCTCAGCTCTTTGTTATTGTGTTAAGCCATCATTGTAATGATAAGAAATATAAATAAATAAATAAAAGTCCCATTATTCATCCCATATGGGGGGAGGGTTTGTTTTGATGGTCTATTCCAAGGAAAGACTGGAATGACCCAGGCATTCAAGACGATTAAATTCTACCAATCAGACTATAAACGTTCAAGGTTACACAAGGTTTGTGTATTGGTCCGTTATATCTGGATGTTATGAGTTTTTTACCTTCACGCATAGCATCAACATTTGATTGGATCTCTAAGTTGTAAAAACTACTGATATGTGTCGCTGTGTTGTCTTTGTTTTTGTTTTGTTTTGTTTTTGTTTTGATTTTGATAGCTTCTTGTTTCTTTTATGTTTGTTTACAAGGAGGGTGTGTTGTTTTGTTTTGATAATTGCGTTTTTGCTTTTTCCTTTGTTTTTGTTTTGTTTGTTGTTTTGTTGGGTTTTTTCTTTGGTTTTTTCTTTGGTTTTTTTTTTATTTGTATTGTATTGTTTTGTTCGTTTTGTTTTATTTTGGTCAGTTTTTTTGGGGTTAATTTTTTTTTTTTCTTTGTTTTTTTTTAAATTATTTTTTCTTTTTCTTGTGCTGTTCTTTTTGTTTGCTTGCTTGTATTTTTTTCTGTTTTTTTTTTTGTTTTGTTTTTTTGTTTTGTTGTTGTATTTTTTTGGCAATATGGCTGTCTGAGAACCTCATAGAGATGTCCAAATATAAACCAGATTATAACGTCATTTGTCTGCAATCCAGATTCGTCCCCAAGACATCCCACGATACAAACTACATTTATGTCGTGCCCCAAGATGGCTGCCACTCGCCTGTGGGTCGTCACAGTGGAAGAGGCCTGGTCTCCATCGGACAGGGATGTGAACAGAAAGGCACCATCATGCACGAACTGTTACACACTCTCGGATTCTACCACGAACAAAACAGGTAATGAAACGGATGCCTGGGCGTTGGCTTTTGACCTCCGGTGGTCGGCAGGAGGTCACTTGCTGAGTCTGGGTGAGAGTCTTTCGACCTCCCATGGTGGGCAGAAGGTCATTTGCTGAGTCTGGGTGAGAGTCTTTCGACCTCCCATGGTGGGCAGGAGGTCACTTGCTGAGTCTGGGTGAGTCTTTCGACCTCCCATGGTGAGCAGGAGGTCACTTGCTGAGTCTGGGTGAGAGTCTTTCGACCTCCTGTGGTCGGAAGGAGGTCACTTGCTGAGTCTGGGTGAGAGTCTTTCGACCTCCCATGGTGGGCAGGAGGTCACTTGCTGAGTCTGGGTGAGAGTCTTTCGACCTTTCATGGTGGGCAGGAGGTCACTTGCTGAGTCTGGGTGAGAGTCTTTCGACCTCCCATGGTGGGCAGGAGGTCACTTGCTGAGTCTGGGTGAGAGTCTTTCGACCTCCCATGGTGGGCAGGAGGTCACTTGCTGAGTCTGCGTGAGAGTTTTTCGACCTCCCATGGTGGGCAGGAGGTCATTTGCTGAGTCTGGGTGAGAGTCTTTTGACCTCCTGTGGTCGGCAGGAGGTCACTTGCTGAGTCTCGGTGAGAGTCTTTCGACCTCCCATGGTGGGCAGGAGGTCACTTGCTGAGTCTGGGTGAGAGTCTTTCGACCTCCTGTGGTCGGCAGGAGGTCACTTGCTGAATCTGGGTGGAGTCTTTCGACCTCCCATGGTAGGCAGGAGGTCACTTGCTGTGTATTCTATCCCCCATATCTGTTATTCGTTGATTTCTGGCCGTGTTTTGGAATGGGATCACTTGTTTTATCCTAACCCTTGCTGCAGTACTTGGCTGAGACGGAAACAGTCAAATGTGTAAGAGTAGTAGTAATAGCAGTAATAGTAGTAATAGGAGTATTATTATTATTATTATTATTATTATTATATTATTATTATTATTATTATTATTATTATTATTATTATTATTATTATTATTATTATTATTATTATTATTATATCATTATTATTATTATTATCATTACTGTTATTATTATTATTATTATTATTATTATTATTATTATTATTATTATTATTATTATTATTATTATATTATTACTATTATTAATGATAATAATAATAATAATAATAATAATAATAATAATAATAATAATAATAATAATAATAATAATAATAATAATAATAATAATAATAACATTAATGATAAGAATAATAATGAAAAAGAAAATGAAAATAGTGATACTGATAATGATAGTGATGATAATGATAATAATGATAATGATAATAATAATAATAATGATAATAATAATAATGATAATAATAATGATAATAATAATAATAATAATAATAATAATAATATAATAATAATAATAATAATAATAATAATAATAATAATAATAATAATAATAATAATAATAACAAAGAAAATGATATTAGTCATAATAATACTGATAATGATAATAGTAATAGTGTTGTCGTTATTGTCGATGTTTAATAATTAATATTATTTATCGCCATTGCCTTCGTCGTCACCTTTCTTTTTATCATTGTTATTGTCATTGTTATCATCATGATCATCATCTGCTGCTACCACCACCACCATCATCACTATCACCACTATCATCATCACCACCACCACCACCACCATCACCATCACCATCACCACCACTACCATCACCACCATCACCATCACCACCACCACCATCACCACCATCATCACCATCACCACCACCACCACCGCCACCATCACCACCACCACCGCCACCATTACCACCACCATCACCACCATCACCACCACCACCACCATCGCCACCATCATCCCACTATCAACATCACCACCATCACCACCACCACCATCATCATCCCACCACCACCACCACCACCATCACCACCATCATCATCCCACCACCACCACCATCACCACCATCATCCCACTATCAACATCACCACCACCACCACCATCACCACCATCATCCCACTATCAACACCACCACCACCACCACCACCATCACCACCACCACCACCACCACCACCACCACCACCACCACCATCATCATCATCCCACCACCACCATCATTATCACCATCACCATCATTCAACTCATCTCCATCCAATCCCCCACCCCCATAGATATGACCGAGACAGCTACGTGGACATCCACTCCAGTAACATCCCGTCCAGTAGACAATCAGACTTTGCCAAACTGACCACCTCTCAGATGACCACTCTCAACTCTCCCTATGATTACGGGTAATGACCGCTATGGCCGCCCAGGCCTTGAACTCCAAATGGAATTTTATCTTATCTTTTAAATCATTTTTATCATTTTTGTGGGCAGCCTTGTGCTTTGATGTTATGACACTCGCCTTTAGACTGGGGTGTCGCGGGGTCCAGACTTACCTTGAGTGGCAATACCTTGAATCCTCTTTGCTTACATTCTCTCACCGTACTTATGTGTAAAATGAGTACCTAGCCTGTACAATTGTCACTGTGTAAAATAAATTGTAATATAAACTTACAAGAATCATTTCTCGTCCTACATGTTAAGTGTTGCTGTTTGTGACTTTTTGTAAAGCGCTTTGAGCACGTTTAGCGCTATAGATGATCGAGTTTGCTTGGTTTTTAAAATCTTGTGTATCGCTGATTATAATAATAATAATAATAATAATAATAATAATAATAATAATAATAATAATAATAATAATAATAATAATAATAATAATAATAATAATAATAATACTTTATTGCATCCCAAAAAGGAAATTTTTTGTACAGACGTGTTATAATTTACACAATAAGATAAAAATACAATGGAAATAGGATGTATATATATATATATATATATATATATATATATATATATATATATATATATATATATATAAAATGAGCAGCTCTATAACCAGAGCTGCGCTTTATAATATGAATAATTTCAACACTGTAAAATAGTTAAAACTGTCACTATAAATTGAAAATTGAAAAGATTGCAAAACAAATAAATTAATGAATTAATATTTATATTTTTAAAAAGTAAAAATGAGAAATAATTATATAAAATGATTATTGCTTGTTGTTATAAAGCCTAATACTGGACGGCAGAAAAGATTTTCGGTGTCTCTCTGTTTTCGTTGAAATAGAGAAAGGGCGACCACTTCTTTCTGACATAATAATTGATGGTCTTAGTGGATGATACTGGTCATTTAATATTTTAGTTATTTTATTTATACAAAATTCCTCGTATAAAAGATCTACATCGTCAACATCATTTATATAGCGTTTAATGGATTTTTTAATATTTGAATTTATTTTGTTCCTTTCCACTGCTAAGCAATTGTCTCCCCAAGCTGTTATACAAAATGACAAAACACTTTCGATTACTGCTCTATAAAATAATGTGCAGAGGGTTTTATCTATTCTAAACTGAGAGAGTTTTGATATAAAATATGTACGTCTGCACATCTTATGCCTAATTATTTTCAAGTGTTCATCCCACTTGAGCCTGTCATCAATCGTTACACCAAGGTATTTGTAGTGAGGAACTCGCTGGACGAATTGGTCCTTTAATTTTAACGGTTCTATCGGTTCCTTCACTCTCCTAAAGTCAATCACTAGCTCCTTCTTATCCTTTCAATTCCTGATACAATATATAACAAATACACAATCCCAAACAAATAGCTTGGTATATATTTGTTATTTTTTTCACACATCGTTGAATTCAGTAATATCATATCCATGTGGAATGTCAAGTCTAAACTATTATAGATTACTGAAGGAATTGAACACAGGTGTTAATTTAATACAAAATTGTACAACAAAATGCATATATATGTATATGTATATATTTTATATATATATATATATATATATATATATATATATATATATAAATATATATATATATATATATATATATATATATATATATATATATACCATATATATATATATTGTGTGTGTGTCTGATTGTCTGTATGTGTGTATGTATGTGTGTGAAATTGGGTGTGTGTACATGTTTGTGGTAGGGACCCATCATCCCCATTTCATACAAATGACGTTTTCTCCCCCCCCCCCCTCCCCCCCAATCCTAGATCCATCATGCATTATTCCGCCTACATCTTCGCCGTGGACAAGTCCAAGCCCACCGTGACCCCCAAGGTCAATCTAGCCCATGGTCAACAGCTTGGCCAGAGGTTGAAGTTGAGTACACAGGACGTGAAGCGTATCCAGACGTTGTACAACTGTCCTGTCGACACCAACCATATTGTGTCCCCGACACGGACCCAAGTCACGGTGGATTGTACCTTTGAGACGGGATTCTGTAACATGATTCAGGTGGGCAATGCGGATCTCTAGATGTTGGGGATTATGTATGCATGATTCAGGTGGGCAATGGGGATCTCGAGATGTTGTGGATTATGTATACTTGATTAAGGTGGGTAGTGAGGATCTCTAGATGTTGTGGATTATGTATACATGATTCAGGTGGGCAGTGAGGATCTCTAGATGTTGTGGATTATGTATACATGATTCAGGTGGGCAATGGGGATCTCTAGGTGTTGTGGATTATTTATACATGATTCAGGTGGGCAATGCGGATCTCTAGAGTTGTGGATTATGTATACTTGATTCAGGTGGGCAGTGAGGATCTCTAGATGTTGTGGATTATTTATACATGATTCAGGTGGGCAGTGAGGATCTCTAGAGTTGTGGATTATGCATACATGATTCAGGTGGGCAATGGGGATCTCTAGATGTTGTGGATTATGTATACTTGATTCAGGTGGTTAGTGACGATCTCTAGATGTTGTGGATTATGTATACATGATTCAGGTGGGCAGTGAGGATCTCTAGATGTTGTGGATTATGTATACATGATTCAGGTGGGCAATGGGGATCTCGAGATGTTGTGGATTATGTATACATGATTCAGATGGGTAGTGAGGATCTCTAGATGTTGTGGATTATGCATACTTGATTCAGGTGGGTAGTGAGGATCTCTAGATGTTGTGGATTATGTATACATGATTCAGGTGGGCAGTGGGGATCTCTAGATGTTGTGGATTATGTATACATGATTCAGGTGGGTAGTGAGGATCTCTAGATGTTGTGGATTATTTATACATGATTCAGGTGGGCAATGGGGATCTCTAGATGTTGTGGATTATGTATACATGATTCAGGTGGGTAGTGAGGATCTCTAGATGTTGGGGATTATGTATACATGATTCAGGTGGGCATGGGGATCTCTAGATGTTGGGGATTATGTATACATGATTCAGGTGGGTAGTGAGGATCTCTAGATGTTGTGGATTATGTATACATGATTCAGGTGGGTAGTGAGGATCTCTAGATGTTGTGGATTATGTATACATGATTTAGGTGGGCAGTGGGGATCTCTAGATGTTGTGGATTATGTATACATGATTCAGATGGTTAGTGAGGATCTCTAGATGTTGGGGATTATGTATATATGATTCAGGTGGGCGGTGAGGATCTCTAGATGTTGTGGATTATGTATACATGATTCAGGTGGGCAGTGGGGATCTCTAGATGTTCTGTGACATGATTCAGGTGGGCAGTGGGAATGTTGTAGGTATTGGTGGATTTTTTTATTAACTGATTGATAGATTGATTGATTGATTGATTGATTGACTGATTGATTGATCGTTGGAATTAATCGATGGAATGTTTTTTTTTGTTAACTGATTAGTTGATTGTTTGATTGATTGATTGTCTGATTGCTTAATTGATTGATTGATTGATTGATTAGTTGATTGTTTGACTGACTGACTGACTGACTGACTGACTAACTGACTGACTTATTGACCAAATGATCAATCTATTGATTCATTGATTGACTTTTTATCGATCTATTGATTGATTGATTGATTGATTGATGGATGGATTGATTGATTGATTAAAACATATAATTAATAGATAAATATGCTAGGGTAATATGGGTACCATCAACGTTGCTTCTGTCGGAAAGAAAAATTGTAATTTGCTTAACAGGTGTATTTTTCGTCCTCGTGTTGCTGTTGACTTGAGACCCATTGTGAAGCAATTTGAGCACGTTTAGTAATATCTGTTATAATTTTTTTTATATATAGATTCCATTTTTCTAATTGAGTTCATTCCGACATAACAGCCGTTTGACTCGATGGGAAACGACGTATCACTATCATGAGTGGTCCCCCTTACGTCAATGCTGTTTTCACGCGTTGTTTCAAGTCTAGGATTCCCACATCAATGCTGTTTTCACACGCTAATCTGTTGTGTTTCATGTCTAGGATTCCCACATCAATTCTGTTTTCACATGCTAATCTATTGCGTTTTATGTCTAGGATTCCCACATCAATGTTGTTTTCACACGTTAATCTTTTGTGTTTCACGTCTAGAATTCTCACATCAATGCTGTTTTCTCACGTTAATCTGTTGTGTTTCACGTCTACTAGGATTCCCACATCAATGCTGTTTTCACACGCTAATCTGTTGTGTTTCATGTCTAGGATTCCCACATCAATTCTGTTTTCACACGCTAATCTGTTGTGTTTTATGTCTAGGATTCCCACCTCAATGCTGTTTTCACACGCTAATCTGTTGTGTTTTATGTCTAGGATTCCCACCTCAATGCTGTTTTCACACGCTAATCTGTTGTGTTTCATGTCTAGGATTCCCACATCAATGCTGTTTTCACACGCTAATCTGTTGTGTTTCACGTCTACTAGGATTCCCACATCAATGCTGTTTTCACACGCTAATCTGTTGTGTTTCACGTCTACTAGGATTCCCACATCAATGCTGTTTTCACACGCTAATCTGTTGTGTTTCACGTCTACTAGGATTCCCACATCAATGCTGTTTTCACACGCTAATCTGTTGTGTTTCACGTCTACTAGGATTCCCACATCAATGCTGTTTTCACACGCTAATCTGTTGTGTTTCACGTCTACTAGGATTCCCACATCAATGCTGTTTTCACACGCTAATCTGTTGTGTTTCACGTCTACTAGGATTCCCACATCAATGCTGTTTTCACACGCTAATCTGTTGTGTTTCACGTCTAGGATTCCCACGATGACTTCCAGTGGTCCAGACGCAGAGGTCCCACACCCACATCGGGAACTGGTAGGTTCGTTTTATTCTAACGTCACCCCCCCCCCCCCTTCCCTCCCCCTTGCGCCCCCCCTACCTTCCCCCTGGTCCCGTCTTTCCTCCCCCTTCCTTCCCCTATGCCCCCCTTCCCCCCTCCCCCTTCCCTCCCCCTTGCCCCTTGTTTGAGCGAGAATTAAATTTTGACCTGTTAACTGCCCTACACTGGAAAAGCAGGTATTTATAAGTTTTTACCAGAAAACTCGTACTTCATATATCGATCGATTTAAATGACCCTTATAATGGCAAACACTCTCAAACCTGGGACTTCGCGAGGTCTACAACCTACTTCATTGAAGTCCCAGGTTAAAAAGTTTTCGCCCAGATTAGGGTCATTTAAATCGATCGATATTGAAAGGAGTTTTCTGGCCAAATTTTAAAATCCAAGATTTTCCAGAGTAGGGGAGTTATCTGTGAAATCAATTCTCTAATCTACAAAATAATTTACTCTACAATTAAAACAGACGATTTTATGCATAGAATTTTATTATTTGGAGATTGCGATTCTTGGAAACCCAGTTGGTTTTTGCTTTTTGTTTTGTTTTGTTGATTTTTTGTTGTTGTTTTTTTTTTTTTGGGGGGGGGGGGTGTTTTGGTTTGTTTTATATCTGTTTGGTTTCTCTTTCGTTTTTTTTGGGGTTTTTTGCGGGGTGGGGGGGGGGTTCTTTGCTTGTTTTTTTTTTGTTTCAAGGGGCGGGGACATACACTCCTCAAAACTAGGTGAAAAGTTGCCAGGCTTCTCCACCAGCAAGAGGAGACACTGGGTTGTAGCGAATCGGCTTCGGTCGAAGACCTGCCTCATGGCAAAATCGCTTCATCAGAGATGATTAACAATGAAAAAAATATCATCTCCCAAAACTATACATTTGACTGTTTCCATCTCAGCCAGGGCATTCGGCCAGGACCATGACAAAACCAAGTAATCTCATTCCAAGACAAAGACAGAGAGCATGTTGGAAAACATATAGGGGGATAGAAGATGTACCTCCCTGCCCATTGTGGGAGGTCAAGAAATATTCTCTGCCACTTTCGGCTTGGCAGATACTTTGCTTTATCCGTTTTTTGTCCCTGGAGTTCCTGATCTTCCATAGTGGGCAGGGAGGCTTCTGTGTCTTCTATCCCCTTATATCTGTTTCCCAACATGCTTTCTGTCTTTGTATTGGAATGAGATTATTTGGTTTTGTCCTGGCCCTGGTCGGGGTCTTGGCTGGGAGGCAAACAGTCAAATGCATAAATATTGTTTTGGGAGATGATTTTTTTTTCCTTGTAAATCATCTCTCTGTTATGTAATATTATATTTGTTATTTTGACTGTATAATGTTAGCATTTAAGTGTATTCCTCTTGATTGGGTGGATTTTGTGCTTGTGTCCAGATGAGACTTATAGGCGATCTCAAACTAAGTACATTGGTGGTATGCTCTTGGATTCTACATCTGATCCCTGTTTGTTCCCAGTTCCCCTTTGTCTTACTTTCTCTTGGGTGCTTTAATTATAATTCTATAACTTTTTACTATCCCATTTTCTTCCTTTTTACTGGCGCTGATATAACCTAAATGTGTTGAAAACGCTGTGAAACCCTTAAAAACAAACAAATAAGCAATCCTTTTTTGTCCAAACCTGAAATCTGGGTTGGGATAGAATTATTAATTTTATTCAATCTTTCTAAATCCTATCCCAGGTCCCAACGCTGACCACACGAATGGAGTTGGTTACTATGTTTACACAGAGTCGAATAGACACGCCAATAAATACGCCAGACTCAAGTCACCAAACATCGCAGCAGGTAGGACAGAATATCTTATTTTCTCGTTCAACATTGTATTCTATCATTTCATGCGATATCATTCTCTCATTTAGTACAGTCTCATTCAAAACCCGTCTCACCATCTCATTATCACATTCAATGCAGTCTCATCATCTCATTATCCCATTCAATGCAGTCTCATCATCTCATTCTTTCCATGAAAAGTGGTCTTTCGAGCCATCAGGTAACAGAGCCGGAGTTTGTCCCTATATCTATATCGGACCATATCAATTACTTTCTACACATGTGGATAGGACGCCAGGCTATCTCAAAGTACTTTCCACTAAAGATTGCAGATCCAGCTATACAATTACTGCTGAGTGGACACGGAGAGGAGGTGGGGTTGGTTGTCAGAAAAAAATCTCGACTTCACCGGGATCGACCACGGACCCTTTGCAGTAAAGCAAGTGCCCTACTAACTGAGCCATTGGGCCCCCTCAAATAATTTCTTTCGTCGTACTCGGGTGTAAATGGAGACCTGGCCTGTGACAGCGTTGCCGCCTCTGTCGGAAATGATTGGATAGCTTCTTTTCGGGGGTCATGCCTTACAGGGGTCATGTCTTGCATGGGTCATGTCTTACAGGGGTCATGTCTTACAGGGGTTATGCCTTACAGGGGTCATGTCTTGCATGGGTCATGTCTTGCATGGGTCATGTCTTGCATGGGTCATGTCTTACAGGGGTCATGTGTTACAGGGGTCATGTCTTACAGGGGTCATGTCTTACAGGGTCATGTCTTGCATGGGTCATGTCTTATAGGGGCCATGTGTTACATGGGTCATGTCTTACAGGGGTTATGTCTTACAGGGGGTCATGTCTTGCATGGGTCATGTCTTGCATGGGTCATGTCTTACAGGGGTCATGTGTTACATGGGTCATGTCTTACATGGGTCATGTCTTACAGGGGTCATGTCTTACAGGAGTCATGTCTTACATGGGTCATGTCTTACAGGGTCATGTCTTGCATGGGTCATGTGTTATAGCGGTCATGTCTTACATGGGCCATGTCCTACAGGGGTCATGTCTTATAGGAGCCATGTCTTGCATGGGTCATGTCTTACATGGGTCATGTCCTACAGGAGTCGTGTCTTACATGGGTCATGTCTTATAGGGGTCATGTCTTTTAGGGGTCATGTCTTACATGGGTCATCTCTTACATGGGTCGTGTCTTACATGGTTCATGTCTTATAGGGGTCATGTCTTACATGGGTCATGTCTTACATGGGTCATGTCCTACAGGGGTCGTGTCTTACATGGGTCATGTCTTATAGGGGTCATGTCTTTTAGGGGTCATGTCTTACAGGGGTCGTGTCTTACATGGGTCATGTCTTACATGGATCATGTCCTACAGGGGTCGTGTCTTACATGGGTCATGTCTTACATGGATCATGTCCTACAGGGGTCGTGTCTTACATGGGTCATGTCTTACATGGGTCATGTCCTACAGGGGTCGTGTCTTACATGGGTCATGTCTTACATGGGTATTTGTCCTACAGGGGTCGTGTCTTACATGGGTCATGTCTTACAGGGGTCATGTTTCGTCCTACATTGTTGTTGATTCTGGACCCCTTTTAAAGCACGTTGAACACATTCATTGCATATGTCTCTGTACAGCGTTTGTTATTCAAAACTAGATTATGACCTTGCAGTCTCCCGACATTGCAGATCCTTCTGGATTCCTCCACAGGTACTCATTGTGTGTCTTTCGCCATCTTTGACTACGGGTCCAGCATGGGTCAGTTCAACGTGAAGATCGAAGGCAGGCACATTGTCCCTCAAACCGTCAAGAGATGGACTGGCTCTCAGAAGAACCAATGGGTCAATGTCAAGATAACCTTGACCTCCCCAGCCACGTGGGATCTTGTCCTTGAGTCGCATGTGGGGTCAGGGACACACAGTGACATTGCTATTGACGATATACAAGTCTATGGTGGCCGTTGTTAGGGAATGAGAGAGATGGCGGTGCGGGGTATTGTTTTCTTTTTGTAGAAATGTGTGTTGGAAGAAATGGTGGAACATTGGAAGGGATAGGTGAGCTTTTTTTTTTCTTTTGTCGAATTGTGTACAATGGTGGAAGAAATAAAAATGACCAAATTGATTGATGAATGTTTGGTTTTCAATTTATTGATTTTTACGCGAATGGTTTTTATTTTTGATAGCTATTTTGCCATTTTTGTGTAAATATTTCGATGGAAATAAGAAATACACACAGAATTTGGATCTTTAGTACGGTGAAAATGTAATAATAATAATAATAATAATAATAATAATAATAATAATAATAATAATAATAATAATAATAATAATAGTAATAATGATAATAATAATAACAATAATAACAATAATAATAATAATAATAATAATAATAATAATAATAATAATAATAATAATAATAATAATAATAATAATAGTAATAGTAATAGTAAAATGATAATAGTAGTAGTAGTAATAACAATAATAATAATAATAATAATAATAATAATAATAATAATAATAATAATAATAATAATAATAATAACAATAATAATAATAATAATAATAATAATAATAATAATAATAATAATAATAATAATAATAATAATAATAATAATAATAATAACAATATAGCGTAGTTGTTTGGTTGTAAAGAGAGTGGTCTATCTACCAAGTGAGCTATCGGGACCCACACAATGTATACTAGATATAATATAAAAAACATGGAAACAAAAATAACATTTGACACAGGAAGAGTTTAAACATTAAAAGGTTTTATTCTGAATCAAGAAATGAAAGGCACAAAAGATTCGTAGCACAGTTTATTCAATATGATGTAAATTTAATATGAGAACGTGAACACGTCATCATTACTATTCTACACATCTCCCTGGTTTTAACACGGAAGCGTTTGAATGTGTGACGTCACACTGCCAGGGGTGACATTGAACAAAGATTACCAAAGTGACAAGCCGTATCATAAAATCTTAGTTTAAAATTAAAATGTCTTCCAAACAACCATATCAATAATAACTAAATCAATTCGTTTGGGGGGGGGGGGGGAACTTTAAATATTCTTGCACTCTTTTCTTTGCAATTTAGAATTCGAACTTTATTCCCACCGCGCTTTTGCAAGCTCATCGTGCTGAGGTTGAGACGCGTCCAGATTTACAAGAGAATACAAGAATCTCATCTTTCAAAGTCAAACTTATTGTTTTGCACATTTTGAAATAAGCACATTTCAGTACACATGGACCAATCATTTAATCTATAATATTATTTAATGTATCTATTTTCATTCCAGCCCTCCCCCTAAATATTAACGCGTAATGATATCATGTTTACAATAACGATTTGTGACGTCAGATTATACATCGTTAAATTTCACTAAAAATCAGATTCTTTACAAAGAAGTATCAATTAAATGTTTTTGAAAATGCCTTTTATTCAAAGATGGTGAAATCGGAATCGATTGAGGTGTAGAATAAAAGATTTCTTATACTCGCAAGCTCGTGCAGCGGTTGGGAATATGTCCGAAATTCCCAAAAAACAAGAGTGTAAGAATCGTATCGTATATTGTAGCACACGAGATTGACCAATTCGATTGTCAAAGAAACCTTTACCGATTCTAGATTTCGTTGTCTTTTTCAAAATAATGTATCGCTATTGTTTGCATGTTTTGATTTAGCATTTGGGGCGGGAGCGGGGAAGGTTGAAATATTTTGTTTTGTTGGCAAAAATTCGGCTTTTAAAACAATTTATTTTCTTCTTTATCGTTAATTTCACCGAATCCAATGACGTCACGGTCAATATAATTAATGACGTCATCTGTATCATCATTGCTGCTGTTGTTTTCGTCCTCATTATTATTGTTGTTGTTGATATTGTTATTGTTGTTGTTGTTGTTTGTATTTGTAATGACAACATTATTTTCATCCACAAATTCAGGCCCGGTTCCCGTTTGTGTTCCTCTCGGATCAAGACCAGAAAGTTTCAAACCACCTAATTTCTCACCATTCCCCGTCACGTGATCACTGTACCCCTCCACGTGATCATTGTCCCCCTTCACGTGATCATCATCCCCCGTCACGTGATCACCATCCCCCTTCACGTGATCACCATCCCCTTCCACGTGACCACCGTCCACAGCCACTGCTAAACTGTCACTTTCAGTTTCAACCCCTGGAGTTTTCGTCTCAGCCAATCTTAATTCCTCTGTTCCTCCTGGTCCTCCTGCTGCTCGGGCTCGATCCTCCTCTTCGGCCTTTTTCCTCTTTGCCTCTTCCTCCTGTCGCCGAATGCTCTCCCTGACCTCTTCCTTGAACTTCAATCCGAGTCGGGTCACTTCCGCCAGGCCTTCCTCTTTCAGTCTGTGTCCAAACACGGGAACTGTAGGGGTGGAAAGGGGGGGGGGGGGGGGGGGGGTGGATATAAAAGGCAAAGATCAGAACTATGTGTCCCACCCTGTCAATCTGGTATTATTTCCTAATGAAGTTGATGAAGACAATTTGAGTGAAAGTTATGTTTTAAAAAAAAAACAACAAAAAAACAACAAAAACAAAAGAAAAAACAAAATAAAGGAAAATATTCGCTTTCATCAGTTGTTTTTTTTGGGGGGGGGGTTAAATAATAAAATTAAAAATTAAAAAATTGCATCCCATCATAGGGGAAATTTGTCTGTATGGTCTATTCCAAGGGAAGACTGGAATAACCCAGGCGTTAGCCGCAGTGCAGCCCCGCAAATTGAGCTAGGGCAAGGTGACTTGCACAAGGCCACACAGCGCAACGGGGGGTGATCGAACTCAGTACCTTTCGGGTACGAAGACAACACCGTACCGCTGAACCACGCTGTCCCCTGCCTGAAACTGGATGCGAATCTCAATAGAGACATTTATTTTACATCAACGTCTAAAAGTTCGGATTGAAATTAAATTTCCACCATCAAGTTTTCCTTGACATAATAACGTTTAGCGTCGACGGGTCACATATAATATGCCAACTACAGATTGGGCAAAGGGTTGACCTGTTTGGTGGTCTTATTTCATGATACACAAGCACAGAATAGAAAAAACTAACGGTAATCTGAAGATCTAAGGTTCGATTCCCAATCACGGCAGACGAACTGTTTGGGATGTTTGTTTTTTTCATATATTTTATTACTATTTCTACGTTGTCTGAGACTGGGGAATCCAGGTAGCTCAATGGATAGGGTACTCGTTTCGCAAGCAAAGAGACCGAGATCCATCTTGGGTGCAGTCGGGATTTTCCCAACTCCCCTGTCCACCCTGGGTGGGTAACTAGGTCTGTGAGATCTGGCAGAAAACACTTCGCGATCGATCGAGTTCAAAAGGGTAGCAAGCAATTGCTATGCAACCTTTTATGCAATATGAACCGGGATACAATCCGGCTCCATTAGGTTACTGACTTGTAAGGAATCCTGTTGTCGGCCATTGTTTCATACACACTTCTATCAGCTCGTTATCAAATCTAACCACGAGAATGTTAAAGTCAACCGGAAGTAAAACGCCATGTGTTTTCCCTCTCGATTTCTTCTCTTTTCCTTCCTCTACAATCCAAACAAACACGCATGCGCACAAGCTACTCTGTTCTACTCTGTAAAAAAAAATGCGTATTAAAAATTTTGGCCAGAAAACTCATCCTTCAAATATCGATCGATTGAAATGACACTAATCTTGTCAAAATCTCTCAAACTTGAGACTTCACCAAGTCCTCCATACAGTCCCAGGTTTGAGAATTTTTTGACAGGATGAGGGTCATTTCAATCGATCGATATTTGAAGGATTAAGTTTCTGACCAAAATCTTAATGACGTATTTTTACCAGGTCCAACGGCTGCTACATTTCCATATTGAAATGGGTTGATTTCCTGTCTAAAATTATCCTTCAACTCTTCAAACCCCCCCCCCCCTCCACACCCCCCCCCCTCCCCGTCCCCACTTCGCCTTTTTAAAACATTCTAATCTGTGTCTTTAAAACTGTTTCTATTCTTCCACACAAATGATGGACACAGTTTGATATAAATAGAACCTGACATGATAATGATGGGAATGATGACAACTATAAACACGATGATGATAATGATGATGATGATGATGATGATGATGATGATGATGATGATGATGATGATGATGATGATGATGATGATGATGATGACGATGATGATGGTCATGATGATGAAGATGAAGATGGTCATGATGATGATGATGATGATGATGATGATGATGATGATGATGATGATGGTCATGATGATGATGATGATGATGATGATGATGATGATGATGATGATGATGATGATGATGATGATGACGATGATGATGATGACGATGATGATGGTCATGATGATGATGATGATGATGATGATGGTCATGATGATGATGATGATGATGATGATGATGATGATGATGATGATGATGATGATGATGATGGTCATGATGATGATGATGATGATGATGATGATGATGATGATGATGATGATGATGATGATGATGATGATGATGATGATGATGGTCATGATGATGATGATGATGATGATGATGATGATGATGACGACGACGATTTCATCCTCACCAGCCGTATCATTAAGTCGACAACTCCCACAACAAAAGTCATTCTTTTCGTCCAGGGGACACCACTGGTCTTTGGAGTACGACAATGTCAGCTTCCAGCACCAGGCCTGTTTGTCTCCGTACGGGCAGTCTGGAAGGAAAACAGTCATTTAATCAACACCGCCGTCTGAAAATATCTCCTATAGGGAATGATATTAGCGGAAGAGTAGCGTCCTTTGATTGGACGTCACCTTACAGAGAGAACGTCAAAATGGTTTTTCGCATGCGTCTGTCTGGTCCTCGCTTTCGGTGAAGTGTCTCATGACGCACAACCAACATGACGTTCTCTCTCTAATAACTTTTCCGCTCGTGACTTCCAATCAAGGGACGCTACTCTTCCGCTAATCTCATTCCCTATTAACCCTCTCCTGAACACTACAGCAAAATCGTCTCATTTGTTACGACACAATATACACTTTTTATCATTCAGATAGATTTTTTTTACATAACAATGACAATGACCTTTGTCTCATCAATAAGAAGATAAGGTTGTTTTTTGTAGAGAGATTGTTTGAGTTTAAAAATCTTTTTTTTTTCTGCTGGGTAAGCCTGCCATTTTGGGAAAATACTGAAAATGGTCGGTAAGGAGAGAGCTAAAAATTTTGGACAGTAAAATCGTCCTTCAAATATCGATCGATTTAGATGACCCATATCTTGGCAACAACAACAACAAAAATCTCAACCATGGACTTCTTGAAATCTCAAAACCTACAGCTTGAAGTCGCAGGTTTGGGAATTTTTGACACGATACGGGGCGTTTAAATCCAGCGCTATTTGAAGGACACGTTTTTGGCTGCATGCAAGCTTTGGATAGGACTGTATTCTATCGCAAAGTAATAAAACCTCAAATCGACTCATTACTGACCGGTCTCAGATTCGATCCCCAGTCTAGGCATGATAATTGTGACGTATGATTCTAACTTGCATTTTTCTGTCTGTGTTCGCTGGCAGTGTTTTATTCAAACGTATCCAAGTTTTGTATCAACCACAAATATGTGGTATGACACTCGCTTTCGGATCAGAAGGTCCAAGGTTCGAGCCTCGTTCGGCGCATAGTTGAGTCCTTGGAAAAGGCTCATTACTCACATTCTCTCACCGTACTCATGTGTAGAAGGAGTACCTGGCCGTTAACAGCGTTGAATGCCCGAAAAAAAAGGTAACATCGCCTAACAGGCGTCATGTCCCGTCCTTCATGTTAAGTACTGTTGTTGGCCAGGGACCCATTGTAGAGCGCTTTGTGCACGTTTAGTGGATATTGCGCTATATAAAAGCTCAATTATTTTAACATAAGAAAAGAAAAGAAAATAAACATTTAAAAGATGAATCTGGGATAGTTTGTATGGAGCAGTGCAGAGACAGCAAATAGAAAAATAGACGAAAGAATAATCTTTTAAAAAATCAGCCTCTCTCGACTAGGAATCGAACCTGAGACCTCAAATTACTTAGTTTGTTTTTGAGGGTTTTACGGCGCTTGCAACACGTTTAGGTCATATCAGCGCCAGTAAAAAGGAAGAAAATTGGATAGTAAAAAGATTCTGGATGTACAATAAAAAGGATTTGAGGAAAAAAAAAGCAAGACAAAGAGGAATTGGTTCAAATAGGGAACAGATGTAGATTCCAAGAGCACACTATCAGTGTACTTAGTTTGAAATCACCTAAATGTCTCACTACACACCAGCACAAGATCCCACTAAGAGGAATACACTCAAATGCTTACATTATACATTCAAAATAACAAACCTAACAATACATAACAGAGAGATGATTTACAAGGAAAAAATGTCATCTCCCAAACAATAACTATGCATTTGACTGTTTCCCTCCCAGTCAAGCACTACGGCCAGGGCAAAACCAAGTAATCTCATTCCAAGACAAAGACAGAAAGCATATTGGAAAACAAATTTAGGGGGATAGAAGACGTAGTAAGGGCCACCCTGCCCACTACAGGAGGCCAGGAACCACATCCAGTGACCTCAAATTACCCGGTCACACGTGTAGTAAAAATAATCCCTTATAAATCTGTCTGCCTTTATCGACTTGGGATCGAACCTCAGACCGGTCAGTGATCGTCAAGCTGAGATCCAATCCCTATTTGATGGAATAAACATTGAATTATAAGTCAAACGTTTCTATTCACAGTTCGATTCAAACACGAAACAGTAGCTGCCTGCTTTCCACTCACAAAAGTGACGCCAAATCCTCCAATCGACACACAAGACCAAAGGGCTACTACTCAATTAATAATACACATCAAAATCAAATAAAAGGAGTCAAAACTTAGTTATCTCCCTTCTTCATTGAGTCGTTCTTTAAGATAAATTTGAGATTGACTGATTTCTTTTGATATTTTCTCGTATTTTTATTGCCTTTTAGTCAGACACAATTTGTCAGATTGCATCTCACGCCAGTGCCTGCTCCCTGATTCATCAATTTGAAACAAGTTACACAAATTAGCAGGTCTGATAGCCGATCACAATTATGGGCTTCATTTAACATTGTTGTCATGGACGATATTTTGTGTCGGTTCGAGAATGTTTCCATTACAACAATTTGCGTTATTAGATCTGTAAATGAGTGCACGTTGGTTTAAGAGTATTTCCATAACAACAATGAGACTATAACCATTTGGGTTATTAGACCTTTAAATAAGGACACGTCGCTTTAGACCAACCTTTTTGTTGTGGTTTGTGATACACGGAGCACATCTGGCAACAGGCCTGGGCGTTGGTTGGATGGTAACAGGCGTACGGGTAGATGAGATCCTGGCAATTCTCGTATTGGTCTCCGTACTCACAACCTGTCAGGGGAGATAATCATTGTGATTTTAGGCAAACCTGCCAATTGTTTCCAAGAAAATCGTAAAATTACCAATCTTTGGCTCCAATTTCAAATTTTCATGATTCAGGTGTAAAATGATACCTGCCCATTAACAGCGTTGTCTCTGTCCAAAAAAATGTAATATCGCCTAACAGACACCATACCATGTCCGTCCCACATATTAAATCATGCTGTTGGTCAGGGACTCCTTGTACAGTGCTTTGAGCACGTTTAGTGAATATTGCAATATAGAAATTCTCCAGTCAACGCCATTAGGTGTTTTACTTTAAAAAATGAAGAAAATGTCTCAAATTGCAAAAAATATAAAAAGATAAAAATTACACATGATTAGTCATGCCAACATTGGCATAGTTTTTTTAAAGAAACACATATTTAAAAATTTGGTCAGAAAGTTCATTCAACCTTCAAATATCGTCGATTTAAATGACTATTACCAAGGAAAAACATATCAAACTTGGGACTTCACGAAGTCTGCCACCCACTTCCTTGAAGTCCCAGGTTTGAAAGTTTTTGACAAGCTGAGAGTCATCTCAATCGATTGATATTGGAAGGATGAGTTTTCTGGCCAAAATTTTAGATGGCTGTTTTTTTGTTTTCTCCAGACTATGGCAGTGCAGTATTTCTACTTTAGCTTCCCAATGTGGCATTGGGGTCATCCTGGGGTTGTACTGTTTTATGGTGATGGGTTACATATATGTGATTTGACACTCGCCTTCGGACCTGTATGTTTGTCGTTCGAATCCTGCTCCGGACAGGTCAAATTTGAGATTTTGAAAAAAGCCATTGGCTCTTATTTTCTCACCACACTCTGGTGTAAATGGGTATCAGGACAGTGACAACGTTGTCTGTCAGAAGAAAATTCATGATAGCGTCCTTCAGACGTTTCTATTCGCTTCATTCCCTTTGTAAGGCGCCTTTAGCATAATTGAGTTCTGCTCTTGGTGGCGCAAATTGAATCCATGGGAAAGGCTATTTGCTCTCATTTTTTCAGCGTGTTTACAAGTTTTACATGAATTATGTGTATTAAGGTTATATCAGCACCAGTAAAAAGGAACGAAATGGGAATGTAAAAAGTTATAGAATTACAATTAAAGCATCCAAGAAAAGGTAAGACAAATAGGAATTGGTTCAAATAGGAAACAGATGAAGATTCCAAGAGCACACTATTAGTGTACTTAGTTTGAGATCACCTAATAGTCTCATCCAGACACAAGCAAAGGTGCCTGCCAAGAGGAATACACTCAAGTGTTTACAAATCATAGAAATGAAAAACACAAAATAATACAGTGCATAACAGAGAGATGATTTACAAGGAAAAAGTATCATCTCCCAAAATTCCAACTATCCATTTGATTTATTCCTTCCCAGCCAGGGTATCCGGCCAAGGTTATTAGCCAGGGCCAGGACAAAACCATGTTATCTCATTCCAAGACAAAAAAGACAGAAAGCATATTGGAAAACAGATATTATAGGTGGATAGAAGACACAGTAAGTACCTCCCGGCCCACAGACCCTCTCTGAGCTTCGCATAGTTGAGTCCTTGGAAGAGACTCTTTACTCTCATTCTCTCACCGTACTCGGGTGTAAAATGAGTACCTTGCCGTTAACAACGTTGTCTCTGTCCGTAAAAAAAATTGTAATTTCGCCTAACAGGCGTCATTACTTGTCCTACATATTCAGTGTTCCCGTGGGCTACGGACCAGCGACATCTATATGAAGTCCTAGCTACGGACACATTGAAAAGAGGAGCCGGTTTAGTGGATATTGTGCTATTTAATGCTCTAGTTTTTTACCTGCTTTGGAGCTGTCGACATTGGAACTGCATGAATCACAGCACCATTGGCGTATGGTGTCGTTGTAGCATCCGTGGGGCACAGCACTAGGGCACCATTCAGGGTAGCGGTCACCGTAGGGACAGTCTAGAAACAGGTCATAGAAAAGGTCAAAATGACTTGAAGCTGTGACCTGGAAACAACTAGACTATGGGACTCGGAACAAACATGTGTCTAAAAGTTTGGCCAGAAAACTCGTCCTTCAAATATCGATCGATTACAATAACCCCCATCTTACCCAAAATTCTCAATCCTGGGACTTCCTTTGAAGACTGCTACCCACTGACTTGAGGTCCCAGGTTTGAGGTTTTTGACAAGATAACCATTTTAACACTCTCCATACCAACCATAGAAAAATCGTCACATTCGTTACGATGCAACCGACAATTTTCTCATTATAATTTCTCTTGTAAATCACAAAATGTAAAGAAATGATTTGATTACAGCTATAAATACTAAACACTGTTTTGTAGACATCATTTTGCTGAACAACATTCTGGATAGAATGCCCTTGTTACTTTTTTGTTTGCTTAGGAAAAGTCTATTTTTGTGTGGAGTGGGTGTGAATTTTCGGGGGAAATTCTAAAAATGGCTGGCAAGGAGAGAATTTATCAATCTTTTGTTTGAAGGGAGAGTTTTCTGGCCAAAATTTTAAATACATGTTTTTCTTTTCCAGAGTACGGACGTATGTAACAAAAACATGATTTCATTATTTTTGTCGTGTCCTGTAGAAGGGCTGTGACCCGAAATGTTCCGTTTAAGATGAAAAATAAGTACGGGACTGGTGAGACCGTTGTCTCGGTCAAAAAAAATGTAAAGCGCCATGCAGGCGTCATGTCTCGTTCTACAGGACCTGTTGCTGTTGGTTTGGACTCCTTGTAAGACGCACGTTATGTGGATATTGCACTTAAATCAACAACAAAAAAGAGACTATCATATTATATTTATTGTTGTTTTTGTCTTTTGTTTGTTTTGTTGTTTTGTTTGTTTGATTTTTTTTGTTTGTTGTTTTTTGTTTGTTGTTTGTTTTTTTTGGGGTTTTTTTTTTTTTTTTTTTTTTTTGGGGGGGGGGGGGGGGAAGGAGGGTTGTGTTTTTTGTTTTTTGTCTTTGCTTTAGTTTGTTTATAAGAAGTTGAACGGCCGTTACAACATCGGCTGGATATTTGAGGACGGGAAAATATTTGTACTCCTAAAAACCCGAAACGTCCAGGGCATTTTCTGTCTTTATTGCTTACATTGAGACTTTCATTCCATTTTTGATTTTCGTTCATTTATTCAAGCTTCAAACAGCAACATTTTCATTTTTTTTCTCTCCAAGCTTCGAACAGCAACATTCTCATTTTTTTCTTCAAGCTTCGAACAGCAACATTCTCATTTTTTTCTTCATGCTTTGAGCAGCAACATTGTAATTTATTTCTTCAAGCTTCAAGCAGCAACATTCTCATTTATTTCATCGAGCTTGAAGCAGTAACATTGTCATTTATTTCTGCAGACTTCAAGCAGCAACATTCTCATTTATTTCTTCAAGCTTCAAGCAGCAACATTCTCATTTATTTCTGCGGGCTTCAAGTAGCAATATCGTCATTTATTTCTTAGAGCTTCGAGCAGCAACAGTTTCATTAACTACAAATGTTTGACCACTTGCCGTATTGTGGAAAAATTCGTATTTAGAAATTTGGCCAGAAAACTCTTCCTTCAAATATTGATCGATTTAAATGACCCTCATCTTGACCAAAAAACACTCTCAAACCTGGGACTTCAATAAGTCTTCCTTATAGTCCCAGGTTTGAGAATTTTTGCCAAGATGCGGGTCATTAATATCGATCGATATTTGAAAGAAGAGTTTTCTGGCCAAATTTCTAAATACAAAATGTCCACAAAACGGCAGTTAATTGATTCAAAGCCCATAAAAAACCTCAAGGTCACTCTGATATAACACTGTTTGGAACGACAGGTCAAAAATTAGACGTTTCTAGCAGGTCCTTATCATCACCTGGGTTATCCTGTCTCTTGGCTTTTCCACACGTCTCACAGCACAACTCTTCATTGAGGTAACATCCCTGGGGAACCTCCAGCGTTTCTGTACACCATGTGCTCCTGTCGCCGTAATGGCAATCTGAAATGGGGGCAAACTTGTAAACAATGAATGTTGACAATGCATTTTTATTCCAGCCCTCTCCCTAAATAGTAACGCGTAATGATATCTTGTTCACAATAATAATTTGTGACGTCAGATTATAAATCGTTAAATTTCACTAAAAATGTATTCTTTAAAACGAAGTATCTTTAAGTGTTTTTGAACATGTCTTTTATTCAAAGATAACGAAATCGGAATAAATTGAGGGGGTAGAATAAAAGATTTCTTACACTCTTGCGTTTTGGAATTTAAACTTGATGGTAATGATGATGAGGATGATGAGGATGATAATGATGATGATAATGATGATGGTGTTGATAATGATGATGATGATGATGATGATGATGATGATGATGATGATGATGATGATAATGATGACGATGATGATGATGAGGATGATGACGATTATGATGACGATGATGATGAATTAAATTGGTTTTTATATCTTGTGGTCATTCTAAGAGTGATATAACAATGATATAACAAAGTGATATAAAAGTGATACAACAATATAAAAATGTAGAAATGCTTGTTGGCTGGCATAGAGATTAAAATTCCATTGTTATCATGAGGTTAACAATGATTTGAGCATCAAACAAAAACACGAATGAACATCATTTATAAAGTGCATTTTCACCTTTTTAAAGTGAACAGTAAGAATCCCAAATCTTCAAATGTTTTTAACAGACTGTAATCAAGCCGAGGGGGTCCCGATAGCTCAGTTGGTAGAGCACTCGCTTCACACGCAAAGGGACCGAGATCGATCCCGGGTGCAGTCGAGATTGATTTTTTCCATCTGTCCAACCAGCAGTGAACGGGTAGCTAAGTCTGTTTGATTTTGCCGAAAGCATTTTGCGATTGACTAGAGGCAACAGGTAGCAATCAATTTCCATTGTCTGTTTCACGCTATAATTACCGGGATAAACTCCAGCTCCGTCTACCCAATGGCTCTGAAGGACGACTATTCAAGCCGTATTAATACAGTCCTTATGCGGCTATTTGGTCGTTTGGTGTAACACTCGCTTTGGGATCGGAAGGTCATGGGTTCTAGCCTAGCTCGGCGCATAGTTGAGTCCTTGGAAAAGACTCTTTACTAACATTCTCTCACCGTACTCAGATGTAAAATGAATACCTGGCCATTAATAGCGTTTTCTCTGTCCGAAAAAAAATATAATATTATGGCCCCTCGTCATGTCCCATCCTACATGTTAAATGTTGCTGTTGGTCAGGGATGCCTTACAAAGCGCTTTGAGCACGTTTAGAGGATATTGCGCTATATAAAAGCTCAATTTTTAATTTCTATTTTAAAGTCTTTGGCGGTACAGGTGAGATATGTGTTACCAGGTGTTGATGTGTTCTTGTACTTAGGGCAGGTGTCACAGCACATTTCCTCATTCCAGTAACATCCAAGGGGAATTTCTAAGGCTGTCACACACTCACCACTGTGGTCCCCGTATTCACAACCTGCTGAAATGGGAACAGTTCATTTGGCATTAATATTATTGTGACCAATGAAGAAATAATACACGAACAAATAGACAATTAATTATATACACACATTAAGTAAATTTTAGAATATCAACTTAAACGTTATAGTGTGCAATATCCACTGAACGTGTTTAAAGCGTTTTACAAAGAGTCCCAATACAGCAGTAACACTTTAGATGAAAGACAGTATTAGAATTGTAAGGTCCAGTAGCCGAACACAATCATGGGCCTGATTTTACATTGCTGTAATGACATTTTATGTGTGTTTCGGTTTGAGAGTATTTCCATGAGTCCAAAACAACTTGGGTTGTCAGATCTTTAAATCAGTGACGTCGGTGAGAACTATTCACACCAAATGGTGGTCTAAACACGATGACAAATAGCCAAGTGACCTCAACGTTATCCATCTACAATGTTACTCCAGCGTATGAACTCTGTACTTATTTGATACACCATTTGATTTGGGGTTATTTTGTTGTTTTGTTTTGCTTTGTTTTGTAAGTTTGTGGTTTGTTTGTTTTTGTTTGTTTTTTTTTTTTTGTTTTTTTTTTTTGTTTGTTTTGTTTTTGTTTATTTTGTTTTTATTTTGGGGGCCGAAAGAAAGTAGGAGGGGTGCAGATAAATAGAGAGGGATAGAGAGATAGAGGAGAGAGAGGGGGAGGAAGGAGATAAAGAAAGAGGGGGGAGTGAGAGAGAGCTCGAGAAATCGAAAGAGGGGAGAGAAAGAGAGACAGGAGAAAGAGAATAGAGAGTGAGAGAGGGAGGGGAGAGGGAGAGGAGAGAATAGAGAGAGAGAGAGAGAGAGAGAGAGAGAGGAAGAGGGAGAGATTGATTTAGAGATGGGGAGAGAATGATGAGAGAATGTAACGACAACTTACCAGGTTTGGACTTGTCCAGGAGGAGAGAACAGGAAGAACAACAGGTTTGGTTGTTGAGATAACAGTCGTAGGGATATTTCATGTCGTCACCTGCACACCAGGACTCTTTGTCTCCATATTCACAGCCTGGTCAATGTGTTGGGGTGAGGGGGTGGGGGGGGGTAGGGGGGAGTAGATGGAAGGGAAATAGACATTTATAGTCACATCTCAAGTACCAAGAATCGTAAGGATATTCAATGTCATTAGTGGACACCAGGACTCTGTATTAACATTCCTGGTAGGGTTGATGGGATTGGGGGGGGGGGGGCGGGGATAGATGGAAAGGAAATAGGTATTTATAGTCACATCTCAAGTACCAAGTATTTTAAGAATATTCCATGTCGTTACTGGAACACCAGGTCTCTATATTCATTGCCTGGTGGAGAGGAAATAAGACATTTATAGTTACATCTCAAGTACCAAGTATCGTACACATGGACTCTGTATTCACTGCCTGGTGGAAAGGGACATTTATAGTCACATCTCAAGTTCCAAGTATTATAAGGATATTCCATGTCGTTACTGGAACACCAGGTCTCTATATTCATTGCCTGGTGGAGAGGAAATAAGACATTTATAGTCACATCTCAAGTACCAAGTATCGTACACCTGGACTCTGTATTCACTGCCTGGTGGAAAGGGACATTTATAGTCACATCTCAAGTTCCAAGTATTATAAAGATATTCCATGTCGTTACTGGAACACCGGGTCTCTACGTCTCCATATTCATAGCTTGATAACTGTGGTTGGGTGGGGGTTAAGGGGGGGGGGGCAGATGGAAAGGAAATGGAGAGTAATAGTTTATATCCTAAGCCCCAAGCGTCGAAAGTATATTCCATGTCGTCGTTACTGGAGTACCAGGTCTCTGTATTCACAACCCTGGTGGTTGTGAGGCGGGCTGGGTGGGTCGATAGAAAGGATAGAAATTATAGCACCAGCCTAAGTACCATGTATAACTTATCACGTGGTCTTACATAAACGGTTAATGATAGAATGTTTATTTTCGTACCAAATCACGTGCTCATTCATTTGGTTTGTTTACAGAGAAAAAAAACCCCTGTCATAACTAGCCATTGATTTGATATAACTTGACACGTGGTAATTTGTATCATTTATGCGTGTGGTGTCCGGGGTTTCTCAACTGAGAGGGTACAAGAATAGCCCAACGCCAAGCCAGCGGGTAAAAGGCGACTTATGGTGTGTCACTCCCCCTTTTTGAGTCACCTGGGCCTCCAAGTTAGGGGTTGTCCGTAAAAGTCATTGTTACAGAAACACAGATGGACAAATCAAATCCTTTTCTTAACTTGGGCGACGGAAGAGTTTCTGTAATGACAGACTTTATGAAGGACAGAGAAGTGATAAGACATGGAACGAGCTAAAAAAGTTAGCTCATGATAGAGAAGGATGGAAATTTTTTCTCTGTGGCCTATACCCTGACCCAGGGTGAAAAAGGCAATGACGATGATGATGATGCTTAGAGGACAAAATGACACAAATGATGATTTGTCTCTTTACCTTTGTCAGGAGACAAAGTGCACAGTAAATGACAGCAATATATATATATATATATATATATATATATATATATATATATATATATATATATATATGCAAGAATCAAAGACGAACCAAGTTAGATCAAATGGGAAAAAATAATAAAGATTACCAGCTGGTCCAGTGTTAATGGTGGGACAACTCTGACAACATTTCCGTCTGAAGAATTCATCGTAGCAGGACCAGGGTCGATCCCTAATGGTGTCAGCACAAGTTATGTCGTCATACACGACCCCGGGCTGGTCTCCTTGGGGACAATCATCTGGAATTTCATTGGATAAGGGATTTAGACATTTTTTTAGGGATTCAGGCAATCTATCAGGGATTCAGGCAATCTATAAGGGATTCAGACATTTTATTAGGGATTCAGGCAATCTATAAGGGATTCTGGCATTTTATAAGGGATTAAGGCATTTTATAAGGGAATCGGTCATATTATTAGGGATTCTGGCATTTTATAAGGGATTCAGACATTTTATAAGGGATTCGGGCATTTTATAAGGGAATCAGTCATATTATTAGGGTTTCTGGTATTTTATAAGGGATTCAGACATTTTATTAGAGATTTGGGAATTTTATAAGGGATTGAGTCATTTTATTAGGAACATAGAGCTTGGAGCAACAACATATGGCTTCTTGTAAAACGCTTTGAGCACGTTTGGTGGATAATGCACTATATAAAAGCTCAATATTTTGATGGGGGTTTTTTTATTCTGACCAAAAATAGAAACAAAATTTTTCGTCAATGTAGGACAGAGTGACTCAATGGTGTGTACTGTGTACATGGTTTGGTTGTGTGTTGGTGTGTACTGTGTACCTATGGTTTGGTTGTGTGTTGGTGTGTACTGTGTACCTATGGTTTGGTTGTGTGTTGGTGTCTACTGTGTACCTGTGGTTTGGTTGTGTGTTGGTGTGTACTGTGTACCTATGGTTTGGTTGTGTGTTGGTATGAGTTAAACTACACATTACCTGGAACTCTTGGCGCGGCACTGCTTTTGACACATTCTCCTTTTATACACATCTGTTGGAAAAATTAAATGAATTGAAGGCGGTAATTGACATGAGGGAGGGGTGGGGGGGGGCGAAGGGAGGGAGAGAGAGAGAGAGAGAGAGAGAGAGAGAGAGAGAGAGAGAGAACACAGAAAGAGAAGGGAGGATAAGAGAGAGAATGAGAGAGAGATAAAGAGAGAGAAAGAGAGAGGGGAGAGAGAGAGGGGGGGAGAGAGAGAGAGAGAGGGGGGGGGAGAGAGAGGGGGAGAGAGAGAGAGAGAGAGAGTGTGTGTGTGTGTGTGTGTGTGTGTGTGTGTGTGAAGAATAACAAAGTAAACCTTCAGAGCTATAAGGCTTACGGAACCGGAAATAATCCCCAGGTTCTAACAGGATAATTGCAATTGCTTGCTATCTTTTGGGCTGTTGCTATTCTTTTTGTTGCCATCTGTCAGATCTCAAATATACAACAAACGGACCTGCCTGTTTGTAACCACCAAAAATTCGTAAAATTACGAAATGTTGGCTCCAGTTTCAGAGGTTCGTGAGCCAAGTCCTTAAAACTTATTGAAAATGACAGTTGATGACAGAGTGCATAGTTCTAAGGACTTGGAAATGTTATTTTAACCCTTTTGAGAGTAAATTGTTGATCTATAAAGTTAACTCTTGAGACTTCTATTTTCATCTCCTTAAAACTACGAATTTTTAAATTTTTCCACTAGGCAGGTCTGGAAGAACCAATCACGGTAGGTTAGAGACGCTGGTCTAGAAAAGATATTGGTACTTTTGCTTGTGGAGCGAGTGCTCTACCAACTGAGCCATCGCCTCCCAACAGAGTGAAACACAAAGCAATGCTTTGCCCTGCTTCTATAAGTAGTACGCAATAAGATGAATATGGAGACTTTTCTCTGACCACGTAACCGCGTACTCAACTTGAAATGGCCGTTATCACGAAGTTTTGTCTTTCTGAATAGAAGGAACGAAATTGACGCCACTCAGGTCCCTGTTATTGCTCGTATCCAGCCATTTGTATTGGTTGTTCACACTAAATTCTATCAATCAGACTATCTAAATGTTTAAAGTTACACATAGTGTGTTGGTACGTTATATCCGGTTGGCATTGTTTTGAGTTTTTATAGTAAACGCATAGCATCGATTCTCATCACCATTGTCACGTGATTGATAAACTTACACGCTGACACCGTGTCGTGTCGTGTCATGTTATGTGTACTGAATTCAACTGTGTTAAAAACTTGTGGAAAGTGTGTGGAATTTGGAGGGCCTACAAATGGGGCGGCGAATCTGGAGGGCCTACAGCTGGGGCGGCGAATCTGGAGGGCCTACAAATGGGGCGGCGAATCTGGAGGGCCTACAAATGGTGCGGCGAATCTGGAGGGCCTACAAATGGGGCGGCGAATCTGGAGGGCCTACAAATGGGGCGGCGAATCTGGAGGGCCTACAGCTGGGGCGGCGAATCTGGAGGGCCTACAAATGGGGCGGCGAATCTGGAGGGCCTACAAATGGGGCGGTGAATCTGGAGGGCCTACAAATGGGGCGGCGAATCTGGAGGGCCTACAAATGGGGCGGCGAATCTGGAGGGCCTACAGCTGGGGCGGCGAATCTGGAGGGCCTACAAATGGGGCGGCGAATCTGGAGGGCCTACAAATGGGGCGGCGAATCTGGAGGGCCTACAGCTGGGGCGGCGAATCTGGAGGGCCTACAGCTGGGGCGGATCGCTGTCACGCCTGGTCTCGACGTCACGACTCGTCCAAGCCAAATAGCTACGCGAAGTCAGGAACGGAGGAAGTCAAGACCGGGGAAAATTATTAGAGGAGATAACTCTGCATTTCATGAGTATTTGGTTTGAAATTCTTGGTTGTCTCCCTTACACTCTTTTGGGTTCTTTTTTTTTTTGGGGGGGGGGGGGGGGGTGGGGGGGGGGCGATTGTATTATATTATAGAAGAAAATAATTTGACGTCACCCAGCTCTTTGTTTTCGATTTTAGCCATTTTGATGAGTAGTTCTCACCACATTGTATCAACTAGATTATAAACGTTTAAGGCTGGCGGGCGGATGTTGTGAGTAGAATGACAAATCTCATAGCATCAATATGATTAATTGATTAACGAAATTTAAAATAACCCATTCTTGTCCTCATCTGTTCTAATATTATAGAGTATCAATATATGCATATATAACAATATTGATAACGTGGTGATGATGATGATGATGATGATGATGATGATGATGATGATGATGATGATGATGATGATGATGATGATGATAATGATGATTATGATGATGATGATTTTGATGATGATGATGATGATGATGATGATGATGATGACGAAGACGACAACGTAGATGATAAAGGCACTACTGACCATGCCATCGCCGCAGACAAATCCATCCGAGGCGATGTGACTCTCACACCTGGAACTGTTATGGCTGTCACTACACCACATGGACGTACACAGGTGGTGGTAGTCATCTGGTGTGCTGTAGAAATCCTGGGGATGCCAACGGTATCGTTGATTGGTCAGTCTTTGGGTACTATCGCAAACTCGGCAAAATAGTTTTAGGGGTTTGGGAGGGGGGAACCTTTTTTTAAAAAAAAAAAAAGTCTAGAAGGGGGTTCGGGAGGGGAGAGACTTTTAAAAAAAAAGAGTATCCCTCCTCCCAAACCCCCAAAATTATTTTTTTTAAAGTTTGCCCCCTCCCAAAACTCCCAAATTATTTGGGTCTCCGAGTGTGCGGTAGTACCAGTTTTTTGTTGCTTTGTTCATTTGTTGGTGCGTGTGCTTTTGATTTTCTTTTGTTTTGTTTTTTTTTGTTGGTTTTTTTTTTGTTTTTTTTTTGTTGTTATTTTTTTTTGGGGGGGGGGGTTGTTTGTTTTGTTTTGTTGTTTTTTCTTGGGCTATTTATTTTTTTTAGTTGTATTTTATGTTACTGAGTTGGTTGTGTCTTCTTTTTGTTTCTTTTTTTTTTCTTTTTTTTGTTCTTTTGGGGGAGGGGGGGGGGGTGTTTGTTTTGTTGTTTTTTTTTTGGCTATTTATTTTTTAAAGTTGTATTTTATGTTGCTGAGTTGCATTTTGCTTCTTTCTTTCCCCCTTTTTTTTTGTTTGTTTTAGTTTTGTTTTGATTTTGTTTCTGTTTCTGTTTGTTTTTCTGTTTTGTTTTGTGTTGTGTAAGTAATGTATTTATGTTTTAATTGCTTGTTCTTCTTGAATGTAGAGGGGTTTTGAACCCAAAATATTCTGTGTTTGGTATTTTGTTCTTTTTTTTCTTTCTTTTTTTTTTTTTTGGAGCTGTTTTATTTATTTTTGTTTATGACTTTTTACAGTCCACAGCTTGGAACAGCTCTGTATTAATTTATCATTTTATACTGCTATATGATCTTGTGGTATGACCCTCGCTTTTTGATCAGAAAGTCCTGGGTTCTAGCCTCGCTCGGCATATAGTTGAGTCCTTGGAAAAATGTCCCTACTCACATCCCTTCACCGTACTCAGGTGTAAAATGAGTATGTGGCCGTTATCAGCGTTGTTTCTATCGGAAAAGATTGCAATATTGCCTAACAGGCGTCATATCTCCTTTCACATGTTACGTGTTCCTGTTGGACAGGGACCCTTTGTAAATTGTGTTTTATTATTAATCTAAGAACGCACCCGACAGAAGTAAGCATCAGAACCAAACAGGAGTTGGCATTGCTGGTCAGCGTCAAACAGCAGGCCTAGGTGGGGTCCTTGGCTCTCACGTGATGCCGTCTGCTGGAGGCAGTTCTTACCGTCCCTGGCAGAGTAAATGGGCGGGGCGGGGGGGGGGGGGGGGGAAGGGCGGGAGTAAGGGCCGAGAAAATGATATGGAAGTTTTGATGATTTAAAGAATTAAATACAACATTAGATGGATGGATGGATGGATGGATGGATGGATGGATGGATGGATGAATGGATGAATGGATGGATGGATGGATGAATGAATGGATGGATGGATGTGGATGGTGATGTGGATGGTGGATGGATGGATGATGGAATGGAATGGATGGGATGATGGATGGATGGATGGATGGATGGAATGGATGGATGGATGGATGGATGGATGGATGGATGGATGGATGGATGGATGGATAATGGATGGATGGATGGATGGATGGATGGATGGATAAGGGTGGATGGATGGATGGAAGATGGATGGATGGATGGATGGATGGATGGGATGGATATGATGGATAGATGGATGATGGATGGATGAGATGGATGGATGGATGGATGGAAGATGGATGGATGGATGGAGGATGGATAGATGGATGGATAGATGATGTCAATAATGTTGTAGTGGAAGGATGACATTCTTCACGATTTGAATGGTACTCCATTGTCATCTAAGGGAATGGGCACTAGAAACAGGTTGCTGCCTTATAGTAGTAACGACTGTCTCCCTTGAAATCAGCGAGACTTCTGTCCACACCTTTTGATTCTCATCAATCTAAAGGGACATGACCACTAGAAACAGGTTGCTGCCTTTAGTAAGTAACGATTGTCTCCCTTGAAATCAGCGATGACTACAGTCCACACCTTTGATTCTCAATCAATCTAAAGGGACATGACCACTAGAAACAGGTTGCTGCCTTTAGTAAGTAACGATTGTCTCCCTTGAAATCAGCGATGACTACAGTCCACACCTTTGATTCTCAATCAATCTAAAGGGACATGACCACTAGAAACAGGTTGCTGCCTTTAGTAAGTAATGATTGTCTCCCATGAAATCAGCGATGACTACAGTCCACACCTTTGATTCTCAATCAATCTAAAGGGACATGACCACTAGAAACAGGTTGCTGCCTTTAGTAAGTAATGATTGTCTCCCTTGAAATCAGCGATGACTACAGTCCACACCTTTGATTCTCAAGCAATCTAAAGGGACATGACCACTAGAAACAGGTTGCTGCCTTTAGTAAGTAATGATTGTCTCCCTTGAAATCAGCGATGACTACAGTCCACACCTTTGATTCTCAATCAATCTAAAGGGACATGACCACTAGAAACAGGTTGCTGCCTTTAGTAAGTAATGATTGTCTCCCTTGAAATCAGCGATGACCACAGTCCACACCTTTGATTCTCAATCAATATAAAGGGACATGACCACTAGAAACAGGTTGCTGCCTTTAGTAAGTAACGATTGTCTCCCTTGAAATCAGCGATGACTACAGTCCACACCTTTGATTCTCAAGCAATCTAAAGCTTCAAACAAGATCCACATTTTCAATAGAGTTTTTTCCTTATTATCATATCTAGTCCGTCCCGTTACTTTTGATGGATTTCCCTTGATGTTAAGGAGCAGGTAAGGGGGAGGGGTAAGAATAAGATGGGTGAGTGATTAAGGTATTGCACTGTGTCCTTGGAGGTCACGGTTCGAGACTTGTTTCTGACAGTTTCGTTTTGTTTCCTCTGTTAGTTATTTTTTATTATTTCTTTTTATTGTGTGGCTTTATATTCTTGTGTTATGACATTTGCCTTCGACATGTTGGTCAAGGGTTCGAGTCCAAGTTAAATTCTTATAAAAGGCTTTTTATTCACATTCTCTCAGTGTACTCAGGTGTAAAATAAGTACAGAGATGGTTATAGCCTTCTCTTTATCAAAAGGAATGTAACTACCTCACAGGCATCATGTCTGTCCAATAGACTGATATCCTCCAGTGTTTGTATGTATGTGTATGTGTGTGTGTGTGTGTGTGTTGTTTTTACCTGTCCAATAAACTGATATCCTCCAGTGTTTGTATGTATGTATATGTATGTGTGTGTGTGTGTGTGTGTTGTTTTTACCTGTCCAATAAACTGATATCCTCATGTTTGTGTGTGTTTGTATGTGTGTGTTTGTGTGTGTGTGTGTGTATGTGTGTTTTCCTGTCCAATAGACTGATATCCTCCAGTCAGTGTGTGTGTTTTTTTTTATTTTTTTTTATTTTTTTTTACCTGTCCAGTAGACTGTGTTTGTATGTGTGTGTTTACCTGTCCAATAGACTGATATCCTCCAGCGTGTGTATGTGTGTCTGTGTGTGTGTGTGTTTACCTGTCCAATAGACTGATATCCTCCAGCGTGTGTATGTGTGTCTGTGTGTGTGTGTGCTTACCTGTCCAATAGACTGATATCCTCCAGCGTGTGTATGTGTGTCTGTGTGTGTGTGTTTACCTGTCCAATAGACTGATGTCCTCCAGTGTGTGTGTATGTATGTATGTGTGCGTGTGTGTGTGTGTGTGTGTGTTTACCTGTCCAATAGACTGATGTCCTCCAGTGTGTGTGTATGTGTGTATATATGTATGTGTGTATTAGTGTTTACCTGTTCAATAGACTGATGTCCTCCAGTGTGTCCTCCAGTGTGTGTGTGTGTGTATGTATGTGTGTATATTGGTGTTTACCTGTCCAATAGACTGATGTCCTCCAGTGTGTGTGTGTGTATGTGTGTGTATATGTGTGTATGTATGTATGTATGTGTATGTGTGTATGTGTGTTTACCTGTCCAATAGACTGATGTCCTCCAGTGTGTGTGTGTGTATGTGTGTGTATGTGTGTGTATGTGTGTATGTGTGTGTGTGTATGTATGTATGCCTATAAAGAAAAATGTCAACGAAACAATATAAACATTAGTGACACACCCTGGTCCGATGATGTCACTATCCCCCCTCCCGCATGGACACCATCAACAAGTGAGTTTACAATCGACGAACTCACACGCTGTGTTAAAAAATTACCTAATGAAAAGTCACCCGGGGCAGACGGTGTCACCTATAAATATATAAAACAAAATATAAACAAACTGACACCAATTTTTACGGCCATCTTTAACACCTGTTTAAAATATCAAAATGTCTCCCCAGACAGGAAACACAGTATCATAACACTGGTACCAAAAAAGAATGGAAACAAGGACAACGCCGACGACTGGCGACCTATCGCCTTATTACATCTTCATCATCGTCATCATCATCATTATCATCGTCATCAACACTAATATCATTATTACCTCTGGGACATTCTGTGGCAGAGTCTGAAACTTCACTGTTCAAATTAATACTCCAGCTCTATACATTGTACATTATTTTAGGAAATGGTATTATGTCAATGAATATGTTACCCTTGTTACATTATCATGTATATTTCCTGAAATAAACAATTTTGATGTATGTGTGTATGTGTGTTTACCTGTCCAATAGACTGATGTCCTCCAGTGTGTGTGTGTGTGTGTGTGTGTGTGTGTTGGTGTTTACCTGTCCGGTAGACTGATGTCCTCCAGTGTGTGTGTGTGTGTATGTGTGTGTATGTGTGTGTATGTATGTATGTGTATGTGTATGTGTGTTTACCTGTCCAATAGACTGATGTCCTCCAGAATAGACCTGGCCGAGCAGGGAGAGAAATGCCACCTGTTGGTCGAGTTGACCTCTGTCCTTGGAGACATCACGTGACCATCCAAAGCACGACACTGATTGTCCTCCCCGTCATGGTCACAACCCAGGCTGGTCAGATTCAATAACAACAGACGTCAATAGGCAGTTATAGCAGTTTTATTCCTAGCATCTTCATTATCATCTTCATCATCATTATCATCTTCATCATCATTATCATTATCATCATCATTATCATTATCATCATCATTATCGTTAGCATCTTCATTATCATGAACCTCATGCTTATCATCAAAAACTACAACACCAGTAACATCATTATTACCATTATTACTTTTTTAAAATGTTATCATCATCATCATCATCATCATCATCATCATCATCATCATCATCATCATCATCATCATCATCATCATCATCATCATTATCATCCTCATCATCATCACAATCAATTGTTATTATTATTATTATTATTATTATTATTATTATTATTATTATTATTATTATTATTATTATTATTATATTATTATTATTATTATTATTATTATTATTATTATTATTATTATTATTATTATTATCATCATCATCATCATTATCATTATCAAACGATTGAAACCACAAAACAAGGGACGTGACTTTCGCGAGTCCAGTGTGCTTCCCACCTACCTGTGTCCCAATTCATGGGCGATGGTGTCCACCAGCTGATAGGTGAACGTGTTTTCGACCACGGACACACTCCCATACCGACACATGACACCTTTGTAAGCCACGCCAGTGGTGGGACGGCTTGTGTTACGGGGGTCAACAAGGTCATAGCTGAAACAAAAATGAGTTTTAAAAAATTAAGTTTACAGTATTTATTCCGGAGGGGAAATTTGTCTCAGGGTCTATTCCAGGGTATACTCAATGTCTCAATCGTTTCTATGTTATATGTTTGTGATGAGAATATTGGCTATTAAGCTTAACTGCTGGTCAAAATTACTTCGCGATGGTGGCGAACGAATCGGCGATCTCAAGAAGTGGGTGAGAGAGGGATCTAGAAATGACTTTGGGTTTGAAACGAATATTTTTGTGTTCGTGGATAGCTCACACGGTAGAGCCACGCTCTCACCTGCCAGGCGGAGTTGTCGTACCAATAAGGTCGCAGGTTCAAACCCCACCACCGCCGCGAAAAAAATTTTTATTCTCTATTGTCTTCTGGCACTTTTCTACTCACTTCATATCTTGTTGTTACCAACATAAGTGCCTGCTCCACTCACTTTTCTGAATTAAAAATTCACCCCATACACCGGAGCATACTCAATGTCTCAATCGTTTCTATGTTATATGTTTGTGATGAGAATATTGGCTATTAAGCTTAACTGCTGGTCAAAATTACTTCCCGATGGTGGCGAACGAATCGGCGATCTCAAGAAGTGGGTGAGAGAGGGATCTAGAAATGACTTTGGGTTTGAAACGAATATTTTTGTGTTCGTGGATAGCTCACACGGTAGAGCCACGCTCTCACCTGCCAGGCGGAGTTGTCGTACCAATAAGGTCGCAGGTTCAAACCCCACCACCGCCGCGAAAAAAATTTTTATTCTCTATTGTCTTCTGGCACTTTTCTACTCACTTCATATCTTGTTGTTACCAACATAAGTGCCTGCTCCACTCACTTTTCTGAATTAAAAATTCACCCCATACACCGGAGCATACTCAATGTCTCAATCGTTTCTATGTTATATGTTTGTGATGAGAATATTGGCTATTAAGCTTAACTGCTGGTCAAAATTACTTCCCGATGGTGGCGAACGAATCGGCGATCTCAAGAAGTGGGTGAGAGAGGGATCTAGAAATGACTTTGGGTTTGAAACGAATATTTTTGTGTTCGTGGATAGCTCACACGGTAGAGCCACGCTCTCACCTGCCAGGCGGAGTTGTCGTACCAATAAGGTCGCAGGTTCAAACCCCACCACCGCCGCGAAAAATTTTTTTATTCTCTATTGTCTTCTGGCACTTTTCTACTCACTTCATATCTTGTTGTTACCAACATAAGTGCCTGCTCCACTCACTTTTCTGAATTAAAAATTCACCCCATACACCGGAGCATACTCAATGTCTCAATCGTTTCTATGTTATATGTTTGTGATGAGAATATTGGCTATTAAGCTTAACTGCTGGTCAAAATTACTTCGCGATGGTGGCGAACGAATCGGCGATCTCAAGAAGTGGGTGAGAGAGGGATCTAGAAATGACTTTGGGTTTGAAACGAATATTTTTGTGTTCGTGGATAGCTCACACGGTAGAGCCACGCTCTCACCTGCCAGGCGGAGTTGTCGTACCAATAAGGTCGCAGGTTCAAACCCCACCACCACCGCGAAAAAAATTTTTATTCTCTATTGTCTTCTGGCACTTTTCTACTCACTTCATATCTTGTTGTTACCAACATAGTGGTGTCATGGTAGCACGTCCGACCGGTATTCAACATGTCTTAGGTTCGATCCCCAGTCGAGGAAAACAGAATTTTTGGGATCGCTTTTTTTTTCTTGTATATTTCTTTCCTGATTTGTCTGGCACTGTTGCATACACACTTGATCACATCTGTACTTTTTTTAAATGAGTTTTTATATAGAGCAATATCCACTGAACGTGCTTAAAGCGCTTTACAAGGGGTCCCTGGTCAACAGCAACACTTAACATTTAGGACGGGATATGACGCCTGTTAGGCGATATTACACATTTTTTTCGACAGAGATAAAGATGTTAACGGCCAGGTACTCGTTTTACACCTGAATACGGTGGGAGAATGTGAGTAAAGAGCCTTTTCCAATGACTTAATTATTCTCTGAGAGAGGCTCGAACCCAGACCCTTCCGATCCAAAAGCGAGTCATACCAATAGACCACATACTATGTCAATTTTGTAAGATGATCAAGGTACGGGGAGGATGGGGGTTGGCGAGGGGGGGCGTTACAAGAATGAAATAAATGGAGATAAACATGATAATTTGTTACCTATCGACTCAAACCGGTATGAAGTCAGTGTGAACCAGAAAGCGTCAAGTTCAAAGACAGAAAGCACTGTTTTATGTGAGGACAAACCAAGAAATCCCGTTCTAAGACAAAGACAGAAAGCACTGTTTTATGTGAGGACAAACCAAGAAATCCCGTTCTAAGACAAAGACAGAAAGCACTGTTTTATGTGAGAGAACAAACCAAGTAATCCCGTTCTAAGACAAAGACAGAAAGCACTGTTTTATGTGAGAACAAACCAAGTAATCCCGTTCTAAGACAAAGACAGAAAGCACTGTTTTATGTGAGGACAAACCAAGTAATCCCGTTCTAAGACAAAGACAGAAAGCACTGTGTTATGTGAGGACAAACCAAGTAATCCCGTTCTAAGACAAAGACAGAAAGCACTGTTTTATGTGAGGACAAACCAAGTAATCCCGTTCTAAGACAAAGACAGAAAGCACTGTGTTATGTGAGGACAAACCAAGTAATCCCGTTCTAAGACAAAGACAGAAAGCACTGTTTTATGTGAGAACAAACCAAGTAATCCCGTTCTAAGACAAAGACAGAAAGCACTGTGTTATGTGAGGACAAACCAAGTAATCCCGTTCTAAGACAAAGACAGAAAGCACTGTTTTATGTGAGGACAAACCAAGTAATCCCGTTCTAAGACAAAGACAGAAAGCACTGTGTTATGTGAGGACAAACCAAGTAATCCCGTTCTAAGACAAAGACAGAAAGCACTGTTTTATGTGAGAACAAACCAAGTAATCCCGTTCTAAGACAAAGACAGAAAGCACTGTTTTATGTGAGAACAAACCAAGTAATCCCGTTCTTAGACAAAGACAGAAAGCAACTCGGAAAACGGATAAAGACAGATAGAAGACACAGCAACTGACCTCCTGGCTACCACGGAAGGTCAGAATACCCCACCCAGGAGGTCAACTCAGATCAGCTAAATCTTTTAGGGAGCAGCGTGGCTCAGCGGTACGGTCTTTGCTTCGTACGCGAAAGGTACCGAGTTCGGATCACCCGCCCTGCTTTATGCGACCTCGAGCAAGTCACAATGCACTAGCTTAATTTGCGGTGACGCCTTGGTTATTCCAGTCTTCCCTTGGAATAGACCCTAGAGACAAATTTCACCTATGGGATGAATAAAAGGGATTTTTTCGTCTTTAATATTGCCAGTACTGACCTTTGACTAAAACATCAAAAGCTTAAATAAATAAAGTCAGTGTTATACTTTAGTTATACGAGTGTGGCGTCCTATAGCTCAAGCGGTAGAGCACTTGCTGAACAGGCGAAGGGACATACATTTTTTTTCTGCTCACTCACTCAGAACTCATTGGGTAGATGTGTCAATCAGAGCAGGCGGAAACTACCTTGAAATAAATTAGCGTCCTATCCAAAGGAGGGAAAGAGCTATTAGTATTGTCCGTGTAAACGCTAGAAAACTTGAGACAAACTCTGGCTGCATAGGTCTTATGGTTCGTAAGGACAAAATTCAATTGAATTGAGTTGTGAATCAACATGAGGATATCAATCATCAAAGACAAATAGGAATCGATATATTGATTCGGGGAAAATCAATCATTTAAATGGAATATCGATATTGGACAGAAGTTAGATCGATTTGTCTGTACGGTTGACTCGTGGCTGTTGTTTTGGTGTTAATTGTATCAATTGTCAATGATGATGATGATGATGATGATGGTGATAATGATGATGATGAGGTTGATGATGATGATGATGATGATGATGATGATGATGATGATGATGATGATGATGATGATGATGATGATGATGATGATGGTGATGATGATGGTGGTGAGGATGATGATGATGATGGTGATGGTGATGCTGATGATGATGTTGATGATGATGATGACGATGATGATGATGATGATGATGATGATGATGATGATGATGATGATGATGATGATGATGATGATGATGATGACGACAACCGACTCACCCAGTCAAGAGAATAGCGTGGTCAAAGGCTGGCAGCGATGCCCGTGTCTGCCAGGACCAGTGGTAGAAGGAGTCAATGGCGGTGGTGGTCCCAATCCTGTCGTTGTCCAGCTGGTCAGACGATGACCACACCGTGTTGTCCTTGGGTAACTGCCAGATGAACCAATTTTGGACCTTGGTCAAGTCTGGGTGTGTGTTTGGTCTGAACTGTTTGCGTTGGGCTGGTTGGAATTCTCTGATGTTTGTTTTTGTTTGTTTGTTTGTTTGATGTTTTTTTTTTTTTTTTGTTTTCTTTTTGTTATTTTGGTTTCCTTTTGGTTTTTATAATATTTGTATTTTGTTTTGTTTTGTTTTTTTTTGTGTGTGGCTTGTTTCTTATTCTTTTAAGTTAATTATTGTGGGGGAGGAGTTTGTTATTGTTTTAGGTTCATTTTTAATAATGTGTTTGGTTTTTTGGGGTTTTTTTAAAGGTGGGGGGGGGGGGGGACGGCCTTTGTTTCTGTTTTTGTTTTGTTTTTTAGGGGGGGATTTTTTTTGGCTTCTGTTGGTGTATTGTGTTGTTTTTGTTGTTGTTTGTTTGTTTGTTTTGTTGTTTATAGCTGTTGTCTTTTTTTTTTTTACCTTTTTTAATTTTTAAAAATTTAGTTTTTGCTTGGTCTCTATTTTGGGTGGATTCTAAATCTTTACGAATGAAGGAAATCTGTGTAGTTATAATTCCTTATTGGTGTGTTATGGCTGTTGATCTGGCTACAACACACACACACACACACACACACACACACACACACACACACACGTGACATAGGGGAATATTGTAAGACAGACGGAAACTTTAGAGATTCTCAAAATGTATGGCCTGAGGGGGGGGGGGGTTCCGCTGAGATGTTTTTTAAAATAACTTGAGCTTTTATTTAGAGCAATTTCCACTAAACGTGCTCAAAATGCTTTACAATGTGTCCCTGACCAACAGCAACTCGTAACATATAGAGCGATACATGCCGTTTGTTAGGCGATACTAAAAATTTTTTTTACGACAGAGACAAAGCTGTTATTGTCATTTTACACCTGAGTACGGTGAGAGAATGTGAGTGAAGAGTCTTTTCCAAGGACTCAATTATGCCTCGAACCCTCGGGCCTTCCGATCCGATAGCGAGTGTCAAACCACAAGACCACAGAGTTAAGGGTTCACCATACCCCAGTAGGTAGAGCACTTGCTTTCAAAGCAAAGGAACAGTATCGATCACGGGTGAAAAACGAGATTTTTCGCACCTACCAGGATTGGGTAGCAGGGTCACATAGATCTGGCTGAAAATACTTTGCCAGAGACTAACGTTTTACACATTTTATCCATGTATATAAATATTAACTTAATGACAACACATATATAAATAATGTCCGTGATTTTAACACACGCGGCACACACACACCAAAGCATATGCACACTCACATTTGCACACACACACACACGCATATGCACACAAACACACACACACACACACCAAAACATATGCACACTCACATTTGCACACACACACATACACACACGCATATGCACACATACTCACAAACACACACACACACACACACACATAACTAATATCCGTGATGCTAACACACACGGACACACACACAAACATATGCACACTCACATTTGCGCACACACGCATATATACCGAGACACAGAGACACACACAGACACACACAGACACACACACAGACACGCAAACACACACGCACAGACACCCCACACACAAACACACACATACACACACAGACACACACACCACACACACATAGACTGCCATCCTTACATAGATAATGTCAGTGATTCTAACACACACACATACACAAACATATGCACACACACAGACACACACACCACACACACATAGACTGCCATCCTTACATAGATAATGTCAGTGATTCTAACACACACACACAAACACATACACACACAGACACACACAGCATACACACAGAGACTGCCATACTTACATAGATAATATCAGTAATTCTAACACACACACACATACACACACACAGACACATACACACAGACACACACACACATAGACTGTCATACTTACATAGACAATATCAGTAATTCTAACACACACGCATACACACAAACACATACACCCACACACCCACACACAAACATAGACTGCCATACTTACATAGATAATATCAGTGATTCTAACACACAGACACACACACACACACACACACAAACATAGACTGCCATACTTACATAGATAATATCAGTGATTCTAACACACAGACACACACACACACACACACACACAAACATAGACTGCCATACTTACATAGATAATATCAGTGATTCTAACACACACACAGACACACACACACCCACACACAAACATAGACTGCCATACTTACATAGATAATATCAGTGATTCTAACACACACACAGACACACACACACACCCATACACAAACATAGACTGCCATACTTACATAGATAATATCAGTGATTCTAACACACACACACACACAAACACATACACACACAGACACACACACACACCTCTCACACACACACATAGAGTGCCATACTTACATCGATAATATCATTGATTCTAACACACACACACACACAAACACATACACACAGACACACACACACCACACACACATAGACTGCCATTCTTACATAGGTAATACCAGTGATTCTAATACACACACACACACAAACACATACACACACAGACACACACACAGACACAGACACACACCAACACACAAACATAGACTGCCATACTTACATAGATAATGTCAGTGATTCTAACATCCAGGTAAAGTCCATATTCAACCAGACTGTTGTACAAAGTGTTTACCTGTCAAAGACATGGAAGTGGAACTTTATTCCAGCCTCCTCCCTAAATAGTAACGCGATAAAGCGTATTAACAAAATTTACAATAATAATTTGTGACGTCAGATTATCAAACGTTACATTTCACTAAAATTCAGGTTTTGGTGGGGTTTTTTTGAAAGTATCATTTAAATATTTTTGAAAATGTCTTTAACTCAAAAATGACGAAATAGAAATCGACTGAGGGGTAGAATAAATGATTTCTGACAATCTTGTGTTTTGGGATTCAAACTTGGTTCCTAACGCGCACTCGCAAGCTCGTGCAGTGTTTGGGAACACGTCCGGAATTCCAAAAGGCAAGAGTGTAAGAATAATAATAATGATAATAATAATAAGAAGAAGAAGAATAAGAAGAAGAAAAGAAGAAGAAGAAAGAAGAAGAAGAAGAAGAAGCAGAAGAAGAAGAAGAAGAGAAGAAGAAGAAGAAGAAGAAGAAGAAGAGAAGAAGAAGAAGAAGAAGAAGAAGAAGAAGAAGAAGAAGAAGAAAGAAGAAGAAGAAGAAGAAGAAGAAGAAGAAAGAAGAAGAAGAAGAAGAAGAAGGAAGAAGAAGAAGAAGAAGAAAGAAGAAGAAGAAGAAGAAGAAGAAGAAGAAGAAGAAGAAGAAAAGAAGAAAAGAAGAAGAAGAAGAAGAAGAAGAAGAAGAAGAAGAAGAAGAAGAAGAAGAAGAAGAAGAAGAAGAAAGAAGAAGGAAAGAAGAAGAAGAAGAAGAAGAAGAAGAAAGAAGAAGAAGAAGAAGAAGAAAGAAGAAGAAGAAGAAGAAGAAGAAGAAGAAGAAGAAGAAGAAGAAGAAGAAGAAGAAGAAGAAGAAGAAGAAGAAGAAGAAGAAGAAGAAGAAGAAGAAGAAGAAGAAGAAGAAGAAGAAGAAGAAGAATAGATCTTCATTGTCCAAAAATATGGCAATTTGTCATTTAGTTACACTTGTTATAAAGTTAAATGATAACTATAACAATGAACAGATATTTCACTCCTACTTATTTTCTCTCTCTCTCTCTCTCTCTCTCTCTCTCTCCTCTCTCTCTCTCTCTCTCTCTCTCTCTCTCTCTCTCTCTTGTATATAATCACATAGAAAGGATGCATACGGCGCTGTTAACGGCCAGGTACTCGTTTTACAGGTCTGATAAGATAATTCGTTATTGTTCTCATGGAAATACATTTCAGCCAAAATGGTCTCCATGACAACGATGGAATGGAATGGTAAAACTATCGAGAATGTTGTCCACAAAAGAAGACCTACTACAGGTTACTACAGTTTTGGCAATTTGAGAAAGACCTTGAACCAGTTCTCAGTCGTACTCTGGAAAGACACGTATTTAAAATTTGGCCAGAAAACTCGTCCTTCAAATATCGACCGATTCAAATGACCCTCATTTTGGGAAAAAAAAAAAGAAAAAAATTCAAATCTGAAAAAAGATGGCTTTTTGGGTTGTTTTTTTTTATTCTATACTTTTTCTTTTCTTTTCTTTTTTTTTTTTTAAATTCTCATGTCGGGTTGACCCAGTTGGCCAAAAAGTGACCCCACGTGATTTCTCATTTTTGTGACTCACATTGTCTTCAGTAAGATATTTAAAAACTCGAGCTTTATATAGGGCAATATCCACTAAACGTGCTCAAAGTGCTTTACAAAGGGTCCCTGACCGACAGCAACGCTTAACAAGTAGAACGAGACAGGACTCCTATCAGGCGATATTACAATTTATTTTCAGACAGAGACAACGCTGTTAACGGCCAGGTAACCTCATTTTACATCTGAGTATGGTGAGAGAATGTGAGTAAAGAGCCTTTTCCAAGGACTAAACTATCCGCCGTGCGGGGCTCGAACCCCAGACCTTCCGATCAGAAAAGGGGTGTCAAACCACTAGATCTAATAGCCGCACATTTAAACCTAAGTCCTAGATTTTTACTATAGATAGAACGAAATTGACGTCACTCAGCTCTTTGTTATTGTCTTTAGGCAGCCATTTTCATGAGTATTTCTCAGACTATAAGCGTTCAAGGTCACACATAGTTTTGTATGTACGTTATATCCAGCTGGCGGATGTTATTATTTTTTTAACTAAACGTATAACATCAATACATTTCATTTTTTAAATTATTTGAATCAACTCGACTTAACGTAAAGTAAGTCACTCCGTATTGAAGTGGTAGGTTACATATTCAATCCGTTGCCATGACAACTTACCCCGTGAATAACAGACTTGAGGAATGGACTCATCCGGGTCTCGGCTTCGGCAATTCTTTGTTGTGGGTTGATGCTGTCCTCACGTGACGGCAGCCATCTTGGAAATGGAGGAAGGAGGGAAAATGGTTGGTTATAAAAATTATAATTGAAAACTGCATCTGAAATAACAATGCATTTGATTCTCTTCATAGATTTGGTACCGGACCGGAAATGATACAATCGACATGTCTCCCCGACCTTAACTATAGATAACCATAACCTGATGAAACATGTTTACCATCACATGCAATATGGAAAGTGATGGGAAACACAGTAAGTATTAATGGCGTTGGTCGGCGACAACCGACTCAGCAAATTGTTTTTGAAATTAGAAATATCACACCACTTGTAAAAATGAATCTTAAATTAAATAATAATATTTATTGGACATTGCAACTAATTGAAGGTCCATTATGACTAAATGATTACGTAATATAATAAAAGTGCTGTGAAATTATGGAAGTCCTCCCGTTTAAAGATTTCGAGTTAATCGAAAGTTGTCCGTCCATCTTGAATGTGGGTGAGAGGTCCTGAAGTTCCATCCATAACACTATATAATAAAATCCCAAATTGTAGACACCCAGAACTGACATGTTTAATATCCATCCCATCAGTCGTTCCAACCATAACACTGTATTATAATAAAGACCCAAATTGTAGACACAGAACTGACCTGTTTAATATCCATCCCATCAGTCGTTCCAACCATAACACTGTATTATAATAAAGACCCAAATTGTAGACAAAGAACTGACCTGTTTAATATCCATCCCATCAGTCGTTCCAACCATACCACTGTATTATAATAAAGACCCAAATTGTCGACACAGAACTGACCTCTTTAATATCCATCCCATCAGTCGTTCCAACCATAACACTGTATTATAATAAAGACCCAAATTGTAGACACAGAACTGACCTGTTTACTATCCATCCCATCAGTCGTTCCAACCATAACACTGTATTATAATAAAGACCCAAATTGTAGACAAAGAACTGACCTGTTTAATATCCATCCCATCAGTCGTTCCAACCATAACACTGTATTATGATAAAGACCCAAATTGTAGACACAGAACTGACCTGTTTTATATCCATCCCATCAGTCGTTCCAACCCTAACACTATATAATAAAGACCCAAATTGTAGACACAGAACTGACCTGTTTAATATCCATCCCATCAGTCGTTCCAACCATAACACTGTATTATAATAAAGACCCAAATTGTAGACACAGAACTGATCTGTTTAACTCTCTCCTTACCAGCCATTTTCAGGATTTTCCCACTCAACACAAAAATTGATTTTTTGTCACTCATACACAATAACAGTAAAGTTCTTGGGATAATTAATTTCTTAAGCAAAAAA
>NC_088372.1:9914239-9924524 GCF_034508935.2 Berghia stephanieae | reverse complement strand
GGGTGAGATTCAAATGCAGACAGCTTGTCCAACCTGTGAAAAAAAAACAAAATATCTGTAAAGATGCATTGGGAAAAGACTGTCACGTTATAAATTGACTTTCTCTCTCTCTCTCTCTCTCTCTCTCTCTCTCTCTCTCTCTCTCTCTCTGTGCATGTGTGTGTGTGTGTCTGGCTCTCTCTCTGTGCGTGTGTGTGTATCTCTGGCTCTCTCTCTGTCTCTCTCTCTCTCTGTCTCACTATCTGTCTCTCTCTCTGTCTCTCTCTCTGTCTCTTTCTCTGTCTCTCTCTCTCTGTCTCCCTCTCTTTCTCTCTCTCCGTCTCTCTCTCTCTCTCTGTCTCTCTCTCTGTCTCTCTCTCTTTCTCTCTGTCTCTCTCTTTCTCTCTGTGTGTCTCTCTCCGACTCTCTCTGTCTGTCTGTCTCTCTGTCTGTCTCTCTCTTTCTCTCTTTGTCTCTCTCTGTCTCTCTTTGTCTCTCTCTGTCTCTCTCGGTCTCTCTCTGTCTCTCTCTATCTATCTATCTATCTATCTATCTATCTATCTATCTATCTATCGATCTATCTATCTACTTATATCTTTATCTCTCTATCTCTTTTTATATATGTATCTATCTAGTTAGCTCTCTATCTCTCTCTTTATCTCTCGAAATATCTCTTTCCCCCTCTCTCTCTCTCTCTCTCTCTCTCTCTCTCTCTCTCTCTCTCTCTCTCTCTCTCTCTCTTTCTCACTCACCCGCTCTCTTTCTTTCTTCATTTAATTATTTCTCTCCCCATCCCTTTCAAATATTCATAACATCAAATCATATTAATCATATTAATTAAGTTTTCCACCTTTGTCCCCCCCGCCCTTCACCCCCTTTCAAAGATTCATAACATCATATCATATTAATCAAATCAATTCAATTAAGTTTTCTCCCTTTGTCCCCCCCTCACCCCCACCCCGATTCCTATACTAGCAAAGTTTGTCCCCTCATTCAACCACACCCACACACCCACACACACGCACATACACACACCCACACACACACATCCACACACACGCACATACACACATCCACACACACGCACACACACACTCAGACACATCCACACACACACACACCCCCACACACACACACACACACAAACACTACTAACACTTTTCTCTCATTCCATTGAAATATTATTATAGAAATAGACCACACTGCCACTGCCGTTGGCATCACGTGACATTTAAGACGCCAGGCCTAATGAGTGACCGGATACCCACTGGTGAAATATCAGCCTGTTTACAGTCATAAGGCCATGGACTGGCTCGGGCTTTGTCGTCTTGTGGTCTGATATTCGTCTTCGGACCGATGGGTCCCTGGTTCAAATCCCGCTACAGGCGCCGAAAAATTGAGCCCTCGGAAATGTCTCTTCATTCACATTGTGTCACCTTACGCAGGTGTAAAATGGGTAATTGGTCAAAAACGGCTTTGTGTCATTGCACTCAGGTGTAAAATGGGTAATTGGTCAGAAACAGCATTGTGTCACTGTACCCAGGTGTAAAATAGGTAATTGGACAGAAACAATATTGTCAATCTTGAAAAAAAAAAACTATTGTACAAGCGCATTACAGGCATCATCATGTCTCGTCTTACATGCTACGTGTTGCTGTTGGCTTTGAACACATTTATTGGGTGGATATTGCGCTACATAAAAGTCCAAGTGTAAGATTGTGAATATTCCTCATGTCCCCCAAAACGTCACGTCCATCCAACATCAAAATTAATTTTCTTAAAAATTCTAATTAAAAAGAAATAAGTGCATGCTATACTGTCCCCTACTCTAGAAAAACCCATATTAAAAAAATTTGGCCAGAAAACTCGTCCTTCAAATATCGATCGATTCAAATGACCCTCATCTTGGTAAAAACTTTCAAACCTGGGACTTCTTGAAGTACGGTTTGTATCGTGATGAATGTTACAATATTTGTACGGTTTGTCAGGAGAGGGGTCAAAAGTCAACTGTACGATGTCCACAACTGGATGGGAACTGGAACCCGGAACCACAAACCATAACCCGGATGTTTTCCAACTGAACCATAGAACCTGTCATAACCCCAAGCCTAACAGTTCCCCCGCTCTGCTATGGATCCAAGCAATGTGTTTGTGTGGGATACAATGATATAAGAGGGAAGACAAATGGCCCGTGGTGATAGGTGATGAATTATGTATGGCCTCATTTGCCCGCACTCTCCGTCGCATGGAGTATGGATTGGTGTCCACATCATAAATTAATGAATGAAAAAGGCGTCTGCCTACAGTTATTATCCATATCCCTGGCTCGGCTCGTCATTTACAGTTTGTACATGCTGCTCGAAAGCCACCTCGGGTAAACTATTCGAACTATTTATTGTGCTCAGTCTGAAAAAAAACGTGGTTAAAATTTTGGTCAGAAAAGTCGTTGACTATCGATCGATAGTAAAATGAACCGTTATGAGGTGAGAGGTCACATTTTGAAATCTTATTCTGAAAAATTCATCCTATCCCCCCCCCCCCAACTATCAACAACAACAACAACAACAACGACTACTACTACTACTACTACTACTACTACTACTACTACTACTACTACTACTACTACTACTACTACTACTACTACTACTACTACTACTACTACTACTACGACTACTACTACTACTACTACTACTACTACTACTACTACTACTACTACTACTACTGCTACTACTACTACTACTACTACTACTACTACTACTACTACTACTACTACTACTACTACTACTACTACTACTACTACTACTACTACTACAACTACTACAAATCTAAAATGGTAGAGACATGTTAAAATTCAAACAACTTTTATTCAAAATAAATGCATAAATTAAACGCTGTCAAATGATGTCAAATGCTATCAAATTGTTCATTCACAGCGTCAATTCACATCATAATGACGTCACTGTTAGATGATTCGTTCGTGTTTGCAAAACGCAGAACTACGAATTTCAACGAGCATTCGAACGCCATCAGCTTGCGTCCGCTTCAAGTCTAAGATAAGGAAAAGTTGGCAGGCATGTTTTGTTGTGAGTATGGATGTTGTTGTGTTTGGTTGCCATGGAAATTGAGAAGGAAGTTTTGATGAAGATGTTTACACTGTTGTGACACAGATAAAAAATACATGTATTTAAAACTTTGGCCAGAAAACTCGTCCCTCAAATATCGAACGATAAAATAACCCTCGGATGAAGGTCAAAAACTGTCAACCCTGGGAGTTCCAAGAAGGAGGCCGTAGACTTCAATAAAGTCTCAGGTTTGAGAGTTGTGTTGACAAGATGAGATTTTAATAGATCGATATTTGAAGGATGAGTTTTCTGGCCAAAATTTTAAATACTATTATTTTGTCAGAATACGCCAATGTTACATTCAATATGACGTGTGATATGTTGTTTTGTTTTGTTTTTTCGAATAAGTTTTTACATAGCGCAAAATCCACGAAACGCTTTCAATGCGCTTTACAACGTGTCCCTGACCAAAAACAACACGTAAAATGTAGAACGAGACATAACGCCAATTAGAGGACATTACAAACTTGTTTTCATATAGAGACAACGTTGTTAACGGTCAGGCACTCATTTTACACATGAATACGGTGAGGGAATGTGAGTAAAAAAAAAAGCCTTATCTAAGGACTTAAATATGCGCCTCCCAGAGCGGGACTCGAACCCAGGGCCTTCCGATCCGAATGCGAGAGTGATATCACCAGACCATATAACCCATGTGTAACGATTCGGGTGATCTCGTTTAGTCGATAGAGCCAGATAACCCGAAACGTCAACAAAAGAAAAGAACGGGAAAAGACTGGGAGGGCCTGGCCTGATCAGGGGGAAGAGAAAGAAGGAGAAAGTCCGTTATAAACGTTTGCCAATGAATTCTAAACCATCAGATAGAAGAACACTATGTCGAGAAGGTGGGTAACATTTACGCGTCCAGACCCAAAAGATTCAAGCTATTCTAAATGACTTCTGGAAACACTTTCAAGGACTGACATTCTACTTCCGGTTCCCAATATCAACTGGTTGTTTTTTCAAAGGCATTTCCGGCTAGAGGTCCATTAGAACCCAGACTGTCTGGGTCGAATCCTTCAATGTCTGGGGCACCTCCTGGGGTGGCCGGAAGTCCTGTTGTCTACGTGGAGCTTGAATTCTGAATTTTGTTTTTGTTATTTTGGGGTGGTAGTAGTAGTAGTAGTAGTAGTAGTAGTAGTAGTAGTAGTAGTAGTAGTAGTAGTAGTAGTAGTAGTAGTAGTAGTAGTAGTAGTAGTAGTAGTAGTAGTAGTAGTAGTATTTCGTTTTTTTTTTTTTACATGGGCAAGACTATTAACCCCCGGTTTTGTCGTTTAAGACAACATGGGTGATTCTAATTGACATCAGACATCCTGTTTGATGAAAATGGTGGAATGCATAGGCGACGGTATCTGACGATGTCGTGGCGGATGGGCATGATCTAATATCGTAATGTGGTCTTCTGGTTTGACACTCTCATTCGGATCGGAAGGTCCTGGGTTCGAAAATCGCTCGGCGTAATAATAATAATAATAATGATAATAATAATAATAATAATAATAATAATAATAATAATAATAATAATAATAATAATAATAATAATAATAATAATAATAATAATAATAATAATAATAATAAGCATATTTATATAGCGCCTTTCGTCGAAACCTCAAAGCGCTTTTTAAAAAATCAAAAAATCAAAAAAAAATCAACCAAGGTATCAAAACAATTAAGAGCATAAAAGGGCATCAATACATCATCAATATAAATGTCACATACAATACATTTAAAATTCAATTGAGTAAGTATTTTCTGAAAAGATATGTTTTCAGGGCTTTTTTGAAAATGTCTATTGAGTTCGAGAATCTCACAGATTGAGGGAGATCATTCCAAATCGTGGGTCCGAATTTCATAAGAGATCTGTCACCAAAATACTTAAGTTTTGTTTTAGGAGATGCTAACAATTTTGAATCGTGGGATCTAAGACTTCTCAGAGGTACGTATGGTTGGAGTAAGTATACACCAAAGCAGATAAGGGCTATTTTATATTCAATTCTAGCCCGGACTGGCAGCCAGTGGAGGATTCGAAGCATGTCCTGTGTATCATCGTAATGAGATTTTCCCAGGACTAACCTAGCCGCACAATTCTGTACTCTCTGGAGCTTGTTTATTTTGTTATTATATTAGGGAGACCAGCGAGCAGTGAATTGCAGTAGTCAAGACGTGACAAGACCAATGCAGAGACAATTATCTTCAAGGTGTTGAAAGGTAAAAACGACCTCATCTGTGATTTTCTACGGAGCTCAAAGTACATAATTTTCACATTATTGTTTATATGCTGATCCATAGACAAAGAACTATCCAGAATGACACCTAAATTTTTAGCCTTTTCAGAAATAGAAATATCAGAATCAGATATAGTTAGAGTTGGATTTGAAAATTGGAAAGACTTCAATAATGCATAGTTCTGTCCTTGGAAAGAGATCTTAACCCAAATTCTCTCACCGCACCCAGGTGTGAAACGAGTACCTGGAGCCTTATGGAAGACTTGGCGAAGTCCCAGGTTTGAGAGTTTGTATGAAGGTGAGGGTCATTTTAATCGATCGATATTTGAAGGATGAGTTTTTTGGGGGCCAAAATGTTAAATCCATGATTTGTTCAAATCCACGACATAACATCCCATCTACGTGTAGCTTTGATCCCATTTACGTGTAGTTTTGATCCCATCTACGTGTAGCTTTGATCACATCTACGTGTAGCTTTGATCCCATCTACGTGTAGCTTTGATCCCATCTACGTGTAGCTTTGATCTCATTTACGTGTAGCTTTGATTCCGTTTACGTGTAGCTTTGATCCCGTTTACGTGTAGCTTTGATCCCATTTACGTGTAGCTTTGATCCATTAAGTGTAGCTTTGATCCCATTTACGTGTAACTTTGATCCATTTACGTGTAGCTTTGACCCCGTTTACGTGTAGTTTTGATCCCGTTTACGTGTAGCTTTGATCCATTTACGTGTAGCTTTGACCCCATCAACGTGTAGCCTTGATCCCATTTACGTATAGCTTTGATCCCGTTTACGCGTAGCTTTGATCCCTTTTACGTGTAGCTTTAACCCATTTACGTGTACCTTTGATCCCATTTACATGTAGCTTTGATCTCATCTACGTGTAGCTTTGATCCCATTTACGTGTAGCTTTGATCCCATTTACGTGTAGCTTTGATCCATTTACGTGTAGCTTTGATCCCATCTACGTTTATCTTTGATCCCGTTTACGTGTAGCTTTGAGCCCAGTTACGTGTAGCTTTGATTCATTTACGTGTAGCTTTGATATCGTTTACGTGTAGCTTTGATCCCATTTACGTGTAGCTTTGATCCCTTTTACGTGTAGCTTTGACGTATAGCTTTGATCCTATCTACGTGTAGCTTTGATCCATTTACGTGTAGCTTTGATCCCGTTTACGTGTAGCTCTGATCCCATGTGTAAAGAAGAAAGCAACATTATGATAAATGAAAATTCAACTTATTGAATTAATACATTCCTACCATGCCGTGAGATTTAACGAATCCAATATTGTCATTGACTTGGATGGGCAAATCCTACATCAAAGCCAATCTCTACCTTGATGGCTATTAATAACTTGGCATGAAAAGACATCGTCAAATGTAAATAAAATGATATAACTATTTATAGATACGGGAATTTCCAAAAGGCTTTTTTTAGTTTGAATCATGATGTATTTTGCGATTTTTCACAAAAGAGTGATTTTTATTAATGTTACGAACCTCTCTCTCTCTCTCTCTCTCTCTCTATATATATATATATATATATATATATATATATATATATATATATATATATATATATATATATATATATACATATATATATATATATATATATATATATATATATATATATCACACACACACACACACTCTCTCTCTCTCTCTCTCTCTCTCTCTCTCTCTCTGTGTCTATCTATCTATCTTTATCTCTCTCATTCTCTCTCTCCTTCTCTCTCTCTCAATCTATATGTCTATCTATCTATCTCTCTGTCTCTCTCATTTTATCTATCTATCTGTCTATCTATCTATCTCTATCTCGCTCTATCTTTCTGTCTCTCTCTATCTCTCTCTATCCACCTCTCTCTCTCACTCACTCTCTCTCCATCCCCCCCTCTCTCTCTATCTCTCTTTCTCTCTCTCTCTCTCTCTCTCTCTCTCTCTCTCTCTTCAGATCTCACATAATTTCACATCCACATAATATACAAAATAATCACAATCAATTAACGGTGTATAAGAGTTGAATTCTCATTTGTCATCTTTCATTTGTCAATGTTGACATTTGGACAAGCCTCTCATTTAATCTTTGACATCCAAGACGGACAAATCCAGGTTTCCCATTTTTCTTGTCTCACCAATTTTGACAAAATTCATTGAAAAGTTAATGGAAATTAAATTCAATAATCTTTAATTTTTTATTGCAAGTTATTTATAGAAGGAATGAAATTGACGTCATTCAGCTCTTTGCTAATGTTTTTAGCCTGTCTTTTTTATGGGTAGTTCTCACTAAATTGTGTTAAGGTTACACATAATTGTGTGTGTTAGTACATTATATCCGGATGGCGGAGATTTTGAGTTTCATCAATAGACCATTGGGATTATTTGGCATTTTATTTTATTTGTTTTCCACGTTAATCTATGTATTGTTGTGCTGACGAAGGGTTTGAACCCGAAACGTCCATTGTCTGTATTGTTATCATACAAAGCCTCTCCATTTTCACTCTTTCGTGAGATTTCAATAAGCCGTTTTAACCGTGTCTATCATTTTGATTCATCTGACTTTTCTGTCTACACGGTATCGATGCATTGACGGCCTCGGAAAATAACACGTTTCTTTTCTATTTCTTAATAAAAAATTTTGGCCAGAAAACTCGTCCTTCAAATATCGATCGATTCTTATCTTGTGAAAAACTCTCAAACCTTGAAGTTCACAGAAGTCCAAGGTTTGAGAGTTTTTGCCAAGATGAGGGGTCGTTTATTAAATCAATCGTCATTTGAAGGGCGAGTTTTGTGGCCAAACTTTTAAATACGCGTATTGTTGTATTTAAAGACATGCAATGCATTCCCTGTGCCGATATTTGATGACTCCAGGTATCGATTCCGTATCGATTCGGTAAACAAAGCGATTCCAAATTATGTTGACACTCCCAGCCCACGATGCCCTGCACAAATCTTACATAGCTTGCCTTAGGCGTATGTGAATGAATTGGAAGTTAAAACACCCTTAGGTTGAGCTTTTATATAGCGCAATATCCACTAAACGTGCTCAAAGCGCTTTACAACGGGTCCCTGAACAAATGCAACACTTAGCACGCCTGTTAGCGATATTACAGGGTTTTTTTTTCCGACAGAGACAACGGTATTAACGGCCAGTTACTCATTTTATACCTGAGTACGGTTAGAGAATGTGAGAAAAGAGCTTTTTTCCAAGGACTCAACAACTATGCGCCGAGAGAAGCTCGAATCCAGGACCTTTCGATCCAAAAGCGACAGTCAGACCACAAGAACACATAGTCGCACCCTTGAGTCCCAATCTCAACGTGTATATATAGATAGTATGCAGATGACGTCACTCAGGCCTTTATTATTGTTTTTGCCATCCGCGTTTGTGAGTTGTTCTCACTAAACTGTATTAACCAGACTATAAAAGTTCATGGTTACACAGAGTTTGTGTGTTGGTCCGTTATACTTCCGGATGGCAATGTTGTGAACTCCTTGGCCAAGCGCATTCTATCTATATGCAGGTCTGACATCCGAACGCAAGTATGGGCTTAGATTAACATTGTTGTGATGGACATTATCTTTTGTCATCTTTTTTTTAGATTTTGAATGAGCCCATAATCTATTGGGTAATCGGACCTGAAAATAAGTGCACGTCGGGTTCAAGCCAAGACAATACCGTGAAGAGAGGATTGGTCACAATATAGATTCAGATAATGAGACAACTCTTTATTGACGTATTCATCGATTTTCGTTTCACTTTCTTCGTTGCTTTTTTTAATGTTTTTATTCCCCCAAGTTATCTCAGCTTGTAAAAAGTCTAGCCATAAATTATATAAATAGATCCTTTGTCAACGAGGTGTATAGATAGAATGCGCTTGGCCAAGGAGTTCACAACATTGCCATCCGGAAGTATAACGGACCAAAAACACAAACTCTGTGTATCCATGAACTTTTATAGTCTGGTTAATACAGTTTAGTGAGAACAACTCACAAACGCGGATGGCAAAAACAATAACAAAGGCCTGAGTGACGTCATCTGCATACTATCTATAAATAGGACAAAAAGAGCAGTGGTGGGGAGGGGGGTGGGGGGTGGGGTGTTGAGTGGTAGCTGCCATACTCTGGAAAAAAAACATATTTTAAAATTTGGCCAGAAAACCCGTCCTTCAAATATCGATCGATTTAAATGACCCTCATCTTGGAAAAAAAACCCTCTCAAACATGGGACTTCGCGAATCCCCAGGCCTGAGGGTTTTTTTTTTTTTTTTTTTTTTTTTTTTTTTTTTTTTTTTTTTTTTTTTTTTTTTTTTTTTTTTTTTTTTGCCAAGATGAGGGTCATAAGTCGATCGATTTTTGAAGGACGAGTTTTCTGGCCAAATTTTAAAATGTGGGTTTTTCCAGAGTATGGCAGTAGAAGCGAATCCATCTTAAACTCATGGCCTAATATAAGACGTTTGTCATAAAATAAGACGAAGACCACGGGGGTAAAAAAAAAAAAATTGTGAGTTGTAATCAATAGTTCAACCAATGGAATCATTTGTGTCCTTGAGCACTTCCAACAACAACTCACTTTGTACTTTCGGTTGGTAATCGTCGTCTTCTTTTGTGACGTCATTATTTGGGTCAATGTCAGGCCTTGAAGTGTACGATGACTACGGTAGGTGGGGGGAGGGGGGGGATGGTTGTGTGTGTGTGTGGGGGGGGGTGATGGTTGTGTGTGTGTGTGGGGGGGGGGGGGGGGAATGGTAATGTTGTGAGCTTCTTAGCCAAGCGCATACTATCAAAAGATAGAATGCGCTTGGCCAAGGAGTTCACAACATTGCCATCCGGAAGTATAACGGACCAACACACAAACTCTGTGTAACCATGAACTTTTATAGTCTGGTTAATTCAGTTTAGTGAGAACAACTCACAAACGCGGATGGCAAAAACAATAACAAAGGCCTGAGTGACGTC
>NC_088372.1:9899239-9909239 GCF_034508935.2 Berghia stephanieae | reverse complement strand
ACGGAATTTGTACTGGGAACAAGAAGCAGCAATGCGTGTTGACAACGAACTAAGCAGTTTTACACCTATTAGAAGAGGAGTTAGGCAGGGGTGTGTTTTGTCTCCAGATTTATTCAACCTCTATAGTGAAATGATATTAAGAGATATCGAACATAAGAAGGGGGTGTGTATTGGAGGAAAGAATGTAACAAATCTGAGGTATGCAGATGATACGGTTCTACTGGCAGAATCTGAACATGAACTACAAGAATTGCTGGATGTTGTAGTCAGGAGTAGTGAAAATATGGGACTGGAACTGAATATATCTAAAACAGAATGTATGACGGTATCTAAAAATAATAACCCACCAGCCTGTGTAATAACAAGCAGAGGACAAACAATACAACAAGTTGAATGTTTCAAATATTTAGGCTTCAATGTAACATCCAATGGAAAATCAGATTGTGAAATAAAGAAAAGAATAGGTATGGCGAAGAATGCATTCAACCAGCTGCATACAATTATGAAAAACAGGAATATTAGCATGAAAACAAAAATCAAAGTCCTGGATTGCTATGTACTGTCTGTGCTGCTATATGGTTGTGAGAGCTGGACCATAAACAAGACCATGGTTAAAAGACTGGAGGCAGTGGAAATGTGGTTTTACAGAAGAATGATGAGGGTGTCATGGATGGAAAGGAAAAGAAATGAAGAAATTTTAGAAATGGCAAACAGAAAAAGATCACTGATAACAAAAATCATCAAACGCCAAATGGAATTTTTAGGACACATTATCCGCCACCCTGGTTTGGAAATACTCGCCTTGACTGGAAAGATGAATGGAAAAAGAATAAGAGGAAGACAAAGAATAACGTATTTGAAAGGGATAAGAACTTGGACAGATGAAGCTGAGAAAGGTGGCGCTGCTTTAATAGAATTGGCAAGAGATAGATCAGCTTGGCGGAAGATGACCTCCGACGTCTGCTTCAGATATGGAACTACATGAGATGAGATCCTGAAGTGAACATCATTGCTGGGGGTGCCGATAGCTCAGTTGGTAGGGCACTCGCTTCACAGGCAAAGGATCCAAGATCGATCCCGAGTAAAGTCATATGATTTTTTTTTCTGACCGCCCCTTTACGTCCCGCTATTCTTAGAATCTGCAACTTAAGTAGAAATGCCACCTTATGATACAATATGTAACCTAATCATGATTAGTCCTCCGAAAGCTACTTAATTACACACTTCCAAGGATTTTGGATCCGGAAGATTAGGAGGTGTGACGTCACGTCTTTTCTTCCCTATTCCGTATTGAGGAAGAGAAGATTAGGCTTCAACAGTCGTGACGTCACTTCCCCCATAATGACGCATCGTAACTTAGTAACTGGTTCTAAACTATCGGAACAATGGCGGACGCCCTTATCAAATACTTCTCCGACGAGCATAAAAGTGTATCAAGAGGAGAAAAACATTATAAAACTGATCATGTTTTGACTTTTATACATTCTGATCACATGATAATATATGAAAAAGTTCTAGCCAGCATGAGGAATAAAAAGTACCGATTTTCTTTGTTTAGAACCAAGCTGCTCGTTGCTGGGCCGACGTGACGTCAGACTATTGAATCCAATTCTAATTGACACATTGAATGGGCAGAAAGAGCACAGACGTGTTACAATATCGTGGTCTCATCAATAATTAACTGTCACGCTCCAAATTACCACAAACAACCAACACCGTGAATTAATTACTGGATTTTTGTTTGGGTTTTTATTCGTTCATTTAGTTAAAGTCAGAAAAACAAACTTTACATTATTCATTTGAAAAAAAAAAAAAAGAGAGAGAGAAAGAGAGAGAGAGAGAGAGAGAGAGAGAGAGAGAGAGAGAGAGAGAGAGAGAGAGAGAGAGAGAGAAAAAACATAATAGACAATTGAACGTAATGTCAACAATGAACGTGATATGAGTTTGTGGTAATTTAGTGGAATTTCATTGACAAAATGTCAATAATGTAATGACGTCTTATTGTAGACGAAGAAGAAGAAGAAGAAGAAGAAGAAGAAGAAGAAGAAGAAGAAGAAGAAGAAGAAGAAGAAGAAGGGTGGATTAATGCTATGAGTTTAGGTGAAATACTCGCAACATCCGCCAGCTATTTTAAAAAACGTACCAATATACAAAATTAGGTGTAATCTTTAACGTTTATAGCCTGATTGATAGAATTCAATGAGAACTAATCAGTCAAAAATTTGTTGTTGTTTTTTTATTAAAACAATAACAAAGAGCTGAAGGGTGTCAATTTCGTTTCTTCTATACTTGAATTTCTGTTTTGAAATGTCGACTTCATTCCCAACACTGGATCTCAAGGTCGCATCGCGATATCGGGAATTCGTTAGAAACTCTAAACGTCGGAATTCAAGACTCCTGTAACAACACACATGAAGTGTGTTTATATATTGATTGTATTGAGTCAGACCATAGTGTGTAGTCGGCGGTTTTCGCTTGTCTTGGTTCAAATATTCAACTTGTTTTCGATGTCAGCAAAACTCTGTCGGAATCTAAACCTGTGACGTCATCTTTAAAGTCCCAGGTTTGAACGCTTTTGACAAGATGAGGGTAATTTTAATCGATTTGAAGGACGAGTTTTCTAGCTAAAATTTTATGAAAAGAATACTGGATCTTTTATATAGCGCAATATCCACTAAACGTGCTCAAAACGTTTTACACGATCCCTAGAAAACAGAAACACTTAACATGTAGAACGAAACATGACGCCTGTTTGGCGATATTATTTTTTTCGGACAAAGACAAAACGGTCAGGCCAGGTATCCATTTCAATTATATAGTATGCGATTGGCTAAGAAACTCACAACATTGCCATCCGGAAATATAACGGACCAACACATAAAACTATGTGTAACCTTGAACGTTTATAGTTTGGTTAATCCAGTTTAATAAGAAGTACCCATCAACATGAATGGCAAAAAACAATAACAAGACCTGAGTGACGTCATCTTCTTTCTATCTATGGATAGAATGCACTTGGCCAAGGAGTTCACAACATTGCCATCCGGAAGTATAACGGACCAACACACAAACTCTATGTAACCATGAACTTTTATAGTCTGGTTACTACCAACTCACAAACGCGGATGGCAAAAACAATAACAAAGGCCTGAGTGACGTCATCTTCGAACTATCTATATGTTTTATTATTCAGAGAAGGACCGTCTTGATTGGCTGTCTTCATATTTCGTCCTTGGACATGAAAAATGGGCCAAGGTGTCGAGGCGTGGCCATCGTTAACGTATAACCTGACATTAGAACCCCCAAGGACTTATAGTTTGACGTCATTTTAATGTTTGTGCACCGTCTAGTGAGTTGTCGTTGGTAGAGCTCAAGGAAACAAGTTGGTTGGACTATTGAATACAACTCACGATTTGTTTTCTTTTGTGGCCAAAGACATGTCCTTTGACGTCATTTTTGTTCAGTGTCAGGCTATAAGTTTACGATGGCTACGGTCGGAGCGTAGCCATCGTCAAGTTATAGCCTGACACTGAAACCCAAAGACTGGCATTTTGACATCATTATTTGTTGTTTTTGTTTGTTTTGTTGGTTTTTTTTTTTTTTTTTTTTTTGCACCGCCTAGTGAGTTGTCGTTAGTATAGCTCATGGAAACAAGTGATTCCCTTGGTGGAACTATTAAATGCAACTCACGATTTGTTTTCTTTTGTGACTGGCATTTTGACGTAATTTTTTGGTCAGTGTCAGGCTATGAATTAACGATGGCTACGGTCGTAGGCGTTGAAAAACGTTCAATTCAAAACCAAAGATCAAAACAAACAAACAAACAAACAAACAAACAAGAAAAAAAACATGAGCATCCAAGCAAGAAACGAGCAGGTAGAAAATCTAATGAACCAGAACGGTTTTCGTAACGGGTTGGGAGTAAAAGGATTGATCAGGTGTTGTCGATAGTGGCTGTGGTTGTGTTCATAGCCATGGTGGTGGTGTTAGGGGTGGTGGTGGTGGTGGTGGTGTTAGTGGTGGTGGTGGTGGTGGTGGTGCTGGTGGTGGTGGTGGTGGTGGAGGTGGTGGTGGTGATGATGGTGGTGATGGTGATGGTGGTGGTGGTGGTGGTGGTGGTGATGGTGGTGGTGGTCGTGATGGTGGTGATGATGGTGATGATGGTGGTGGTCGTTGTGGTGGTGTTGATGATGATGGTGGTGGTGGTTGTGGTAGTGGTCGTGGTGGTGGTGGTCGTGGTGGTGGTGGTGTTTTGTTTTGTTTTGCTTTGTTTTTGGATTTAGATTTTTTTTTTTTAATGTTTTTTTAGGTAGGGGGGGGGGTTGTTCTTTTATTTTTGTTCTTTTTGGGGGAGGGGGTCTTTTTATTGATGCAGTATTGATGCTATACATTTAGATAAAATACTAACAACATTATCCACCAGGAAATACCGTGACAACACACAAACAATGTGTAACCTTGAACGTTTATAGTTTACAGTTTAGTGAGAACTACTCATAAAAATGGCTGGCTAAAAACAATAACAAAGACCTGAGTGACGTCAACTTCGTTCCTTCTATAGGTAGAACAGAATATGGAGTGACGTTAATGGGGAAGAAAAGTCGTGACGTCACACCCTCCACTCTTTTGGTTCCTAAATCTATGGAAGTGTGTATGTAACCAGTCCTTCGGAGTACTAATAATGAATAGGTTACATAAAGGTGACATAACTATTTCAGTAGCAGGATGTATAGGCAGATTCTTAGGATTACAGGACGTAAAAGAGCGAGGATGGATGATCTTTATTGACGACCAGCTTTTATTTAGACTAGAAAATCAGATGCATCAATCTGACACCAGAAGATGAATTACACAAAGTATGTATCCAGTCTTCTGGAAGAGTAGTTTTACACTTCCAAAGACATTGGAACCAGTTTTTTGACATCACACTTGTATTCATTCTAGACAGAACATATTTGACGACACTTTGGTCTTTGTTATTGTTTTAGCCATCCATGTTAATGAGTCATCCTCACTAAACTGGATCAACCAGACTATAAACGTTCAAGGTTCCATACTGTTTTGTGTGTTGATCCGTTATCTCAGGCTGGCTGATGTGTGAGTATCTTAGTTTACGCATAGCATTCGTTGAAGAATTCGTTGACAGAATGAATGAGGTCGACGTCCCTCGGCTCTTTTCTATTATTTTTAAGACTGAGATATGTGTGATTAGTTCTCAATAAATCCTCTCGATTTAGACTATACAAAATAAAGGTTACGCAGTTATCTGTGATAGTACGACTGATCAGGCGTGTGGAGCTAGTGAGTATTTTATTACAAACTCGTTCTACCAGTATTATAGAAGAAGCGATATTGACGTCACTCAGCTCTTTGTTGATGTTTTTAGACAGCCATTTTGGTGATTAGTTCTCATCAAATCATATCAATGTGACTATAGATAGAACGCAGATGACGTCAATCAAGTCTTTGTTATTGTTTTTGCCATCCACGATTATGAGTACTTCTCATTAAACTGTATGAACCAGATTATAAAAGTTCATGGTTACACATAGTTTTGTGTGTTAATCTGTTATACTTCCGAATGGCAATGATATGAGCTTCTTAGCCAAGCACATACTATATAGAAACATTGAAGGTTAAATTTAAAAATTTAAATTGAGCATTTATATAGCGCAATATCCACTTAACGTGCTCAATGCGCTTTACAAGGGCTCCCTGGTCAACAGCAACATTTAACATGTAGGACGAGACATGACGCCTGTTAGGCGATATTACAATTTTTCGGACAAAGACAACGCTGTTAACGGCCAGGTACTCATTTTACACCTAAGTACGGTGAGAGAATGTGAGTAAAGAGTCTTTTCCAAGGACTCAACTATGCGCCGAGCGAGGCTCGAACTCAGGACCTTCCGATCCGAAAGCGAGTGTCATACCACTAGACCACATAGCCGCACAAGTTACAGGTTACACGCGGTTTTGTGTGTTGATACGTTATCCACCTGGCGGATGTTGTGAGTATTTTACCTCAACACATAGCATCAATAGTTACTGCCGTAACGTGTGCAGAACAAAAAAAAAATAATTCCAACACGCATAATGGCAAGGGGAGATAAACGAGATCGAGCGATAGTAAATTGCTGACACATAATTATTGACTATAATATGCAATTATCCTCTCAACGGGTTTTTACGCTATGTCTTTGACGATGCAATAAGGAAGAAAAGTCATGACGTCACACTCTTTACTCTTTTGGTTCCTAAATCCATGGAAGTGTGTATGTAACCAGTCGTCATTCGGAGTACTAATAATGAATAGATTACATACAAGTGACATAACTATTTCAGTAGCAGGATGTATAGGCAGATTCTTAGGATTACGGGACGTAAAAGAGCGAGGATGGATGATCTTTATTGACGACCAGCTTTTATTTAGACTAGAAAATCAGATGTCATCAATCTGACACCAGAAGATGAATTACACAAAGTATGCATCCAGTCATTAGGAAGAGTGGTTTTACACTTCCAGTGAAATAGGAACCAGTTTTTTTAAATCATACTTTTCTTCCCGATTGTAACAGTAAATAAAGGAAGTCTAACGATAATTAATTCCTTCCGCATTACTATCATATAGATAATTAACGAGAAGATTTTTGACCAATCAAAACATGGAATTTGTGACACACCTTCACACCTATTATATTCTGTGTAAAGAGGGGTTTATGCTATTTCTGTACAAATTGACATTCTCTAATACGCATGGTCGCATGTTTAGCTTACAATAACATGACTATGACAATACCATATGACAATTTCATGACTATGACACTACCATATGGTAATGCCATGACTAAGACAATACCATGACTAAGACAATGCCATGACTATGACAATTCCATGACTATGACAATACCATGACTGTGACAATACCATGACTATGACAATACCACGACTATGACAATACCATGACTGTGACAATACCATATGACAATTCCATGACTATAACAATACCATGACTGTGACAATTCCATGACTATGACAATACCACGACTATGACAATAGCACAACTATGACAATACCATGACTATGACAATATCATGACTTTTACAATTCCATGACTATGACAATACCAAGACTGTGACAATACCATAACAATGACAATACCATGACTATGACAATATCATGACTATGACAATGCCATGAAAATAACAATTCCATGACTGTGACAATTCCATGACTATGACAATACCAAGACTGTGACAATACCATGACAATGACAATATCACGACAATGACAATACCATGACTATGACAATATCACGACAATGACAATACCATGACTATGACAATTCCATTACTATGACAGCCCGGGTGAACACAGATATAATTATCAAGACTTCGGTCCGTCTAAATCGTTGCTAATCCTCAGTTTAATCCCAAAAACTTGGGGTTTTCCATTGGGATTAGATAAGGCATTTCATGGGATGTACAGTCAATGCCGGACAGAAGCACGCTTCTGAGTCCAGTACATCGGGGTTTTGTTACATCAATAAATAGATAGATAAATCAACAAATAAATAGTTACATAACTAGATAAATAAGTAAATGAAGCGGGAACGGGGGGGGGGGAGGGTAGATGAGCACTTTAGGTATTTCCTAATTTAGACGACTTGAGATGTGATGAATTTGAAATGATATTCTTTCAATCAAATAATATACTGCTAAGTAACACGTGAACTGTTTTGTTTTGTTTTGTTTTTTTTTTTTTTGTGTGTGTGTTTTGTTTTTTTTTGGGGGGGGCATCTTTTTATTTTCCTCTTCTTTTGTTTGTTTGTTTGTTTGTTTAAATTGTTTTCCCTTTTGGTGAACGTTAAGAACAACACCAATACCACATATCATCTCATTCGTATGTAGTGTTTCATTCATCCTGTTTTGTCGGTGAAGGGGAAACCCGAACTGTCCACATTATCTGTTTTTAATTATTAAATCGAAGTTTACATTCAATTTCACATTGTTATTTATTTCTTGGGGCTTCGAGCAGACTGGCATTTTGACGTCATTATTTGTTTTTTGCACCGCCTAGTGAGTTGTCGTTAGTAGTGCTCATGGAAACAAGTGGTCCCATTGGTTGAACTATTGATTACAACTCACGATTTGTTTTCTTTTGTGGCCAAAGACTGGCATTTTGACGTCAATTTTAGGTCAGGACCAGGCTATAGATAGTATACGCTTGGCGAAGAAGCTCATAACATTGCCATCCGGAAGTATAACGGACCAACACACAAAACTGTGTGTATCCATGAACGTTTATAGTCAGGTTAATACAGTTCAGTGAGCATTACTCATAAACGCGGATGGCAAAAAACAATAACAAAGACCTGAGTAACGTCATCTTCGAACTATCTATAGATAGTATGCAGATGACGTCACTCGGGCCTTTGTTATTGTTTTTGCCATCCGCGTTTGTGAGTTGTTCTCACTCAACTGTTTTACCCAGACTATAAAAGTTCATGGTTACACAGAGTTTGTGTGTTGGTCCGTTCTACTTCCGGATGGCAATGTTGTGAACTCCTTGGCCAAGCGCATTCTATCTATTAGTTAAGGATGGCTACGGAGAGATCCATATAGATAGTTCGCGCTTGGCTAAGGAGCTCACAGCATTGCCATCCGGAAGTATAACGGACCAATACACACAAAACTTTGTGTAACCATGCTCGTTTATAGTCAGGTTAATACAGTAAAGTGAGAATTACTCATAAACGCAAATGGCAAAAAAACAATAACAAAGACCTGAGTGACGTCATCTTCGAACTATCTATATAGATAGTATGCAGATGACGTCACTCAGGCCTTTGTTATTGTTTTTGCCATCCGCGTTTGTGAGTTGTTCTCACTAAACTGTATTAACCAGACTATAAAAGTTCATGGTTACACAGAGTTTGTGTGTTGGTCCGTTATACTTCCGGATGGCAATGTTGTGAACTCCTTGGCCAAGCGCATTCTATCTATACTCGGTCTGTCACTTCGATGATGGTTTCGTCATTGAAACGTTCACAACCTCGACGTCGATAGCACGAAATCTCTCTGGAATCAACTTCAAAGAGATTCGTCTGTAACCGAAATGGCCGTCCATGAAAACATTAAGCTTTTATATAGAGCAATATCCACTTGTTGTGCTCAAAGCCTTTTACACGGGCTCCCTAACCATCGGCAACATTTAATATGTAGAACGAGACATGACGCCTGTTAGGCGATATTACAATTTTTTTTCCGACAGAGACAACGCTATTAATGGCCAGGTACTCATTTTACACCTGAGTATGGTGAGTAAAGAAACTTTACCAAGGACTCGACTATGCGCCAAGCGAGGTTCGAACTCAGCACTTTCCGATCCGAAATCGAGTGTCATACCACTAGACCACATAGCCGTCCCACGTATTCTGATCTCAGTCCTGGTGTTTACGAGCTATCTCAGTAGAGCAACTTTGCGCAAGAGGTCAACTTTGGTTATCATCATCATCATCATCATCATCATCATCATCATCATCATCATCACCATCATCATCACCACCATCACCCTAACAACCATCATCATTATTTCATTAGAAGCCCCAGGCTTGAAGAGTCGTTTATCTACTCTATATTATTTCAACTCGTCCCCATTGAATTGGCAGGATCGATACCTACCACGGTCACGACAAGAACCGATTACTGGAGAGTTTTCTCTTAATTCATTGTCGGCATTTCTTGATGTGGTTGTAGTGTAAACATTCCAATCTCTCTCTCTCTCTCTCTCTCTCTCTCTCTCTCTCTCTCTCTCTCTCTCTCTCTCTCTCTCTCTCTCTCCCTCTCTCTCTTTCTCTCCTTCATTCTCCCCCTCTCTCTCCCCCTCTCTCTCGCTCCCTCTCTCTCTCTCTCCATCTCTCTCGTCCTCTCTCTCTCTCTCGCCCTCTCTCTCTCTCTCTCTCTCTCTCTCTCTCTCTCTCTCTCTCTCTCTCTCTCTA
>NC_088372.1:9886739-9896739 GCF_034508935.2 Berghia stephanieae | reverse complement strand
TTATTATTATTATTATTATTATTATTATCATATTATTATTCATTGTCATTGATGTAGATGATGATGATGACGAGGGTGATGATGATGATGATGATGACGACGACGACACGACGACGGCGACCACGACGACCACGACCATGACGACGACGATGATGATGATGATGATGATGATGATGATGATGATGATGATGATGATGATGATGATGATGATGATGATATCATTTCCCTTCTACCAATATTTGACGATTCCATTGTCATAGAATATAGAACACAAACAATATCTTAAAAAATCAAAATTATTTATAAAAACAACTTGTCGACAACATAAGATATATAAGTTTCATCCACAACATAAAACAGACAACAACTTTGCCTCTCACCTGTTGTGTGTATCTCAATATTCATTACTCGTTAAAGGTCTCTGGAGGCAAATGGTATTCCTGTACAGAATTCCAAATCTATTTTAATGATAATAATAATTAACTCCACAGCACATCAACCTTGACAGGAACAAGTAATTCTATCAAAATCATTAGTGTTCACGGCCAGAAGATCCTAACGGATAATGGAGATGTTACCATAGCAACGTAAACTATCTGGAAATCGAGTCCCCTCTCTAAGACGAGGCAAGAATCTTTGGCCGCCGCCGCTACCCTCTTCGAAAACCACGCGACGATGTGACGTGGCGTGACGGTCGGTGACCCCGCGACGCGACGCGACGAAGATGACGAAAACTGCTACATGGATTTGCACGCGTCGGTGACAGATGGAGTGACAAGTAGGTGAGTGAGGGGTTGGTGAGACTGTGATGATGGAGGATTGCGGGTTTAAGTAAAATCATTAACATAGATAGTATGCAGATGACGTCACTCAGGCGTTTGTTATTGCTTTTGCCATCCGCGTTTGTGAGTTGTTCTCACTAAACTGTATTAACCAGACTATAAAAGTTCATGGTTACACAGAGTTTGTGTGTTGGTCCGTTATACTTCCGGATGGCAATGTTGTGAACTCCATGGCCAACCGCATTCTATCTATTGTACACACATCGATGGCTTAATCTGGAAGCGTGGTCGTCGTCGTCATCATCGTCATCATCATCACCACCATCATCATCATCATCATCATCATCATCATCATCATCATCATCATCATCATCATCATCATCATCATCATCATCATCATCATCATCATCATCATCATCACTAACCCAACGTGTATGTATTTACAAGTCAGATTTACAAGTGTCCTTACTGTAACCATGGTTACCCTAACAAACAATTTCAGCATCTAGAAACCCCTGACTTAATGCCGAAGCAAGTGGATGAGTTACATATTAATAATAAATAATCAATATATTCCCTTCTTTCACCCCATAGGAGTAATTTGTCCTTAGGATCTATTCCAAGGGAAGATTGGAATAACCCAGGTGTCGGCCGCAGCGCAGCGCCGCAAACGGAGCTAGGGCGAGGTGCCTTGCTCAAGGCCACACAGCGCAGCGGGTATTCGAACTCGGTACCTTTTGGGCACGAAGCAAAGACCGTACCACTGAGCCACGCTGCCCCATGCCACATGTTACCTCTCACGTTTTATAGATAGAACGAAGATGACGTCACTCAGGTCTTTGTTATTCTTTTTTTTTTTTTGCCATCCGCGTTTATGAGTAATGCTCACTTAACTGTATTAACCAGACTATAAACGTACATGGATACACACAGTTTTGTGTGTTGGTCCGTTATACCTCCGGTTGGCAATGTTATGAGCTTCTTCACCAAGCGCATGCTATCTATAGACGTCAAAGCAAATACCGCCTTACACCTGAGATCCACTTCTTCTGCCAAACAACTTATTGATGTTATGCGTTTAGATAAAATACTCATAACATCCGCCAGGTACCAACACACAAAACTGTGTGAACCATGAACGTGTATAGTCTGATTGATAGAATTCAGTGTGAACTACTCATTAAAATGACTTTCTAACAACAATAACAAAGAGCTGAGTGACGTCATCCACCACCTTCCTTTTATACATTCACAAAGGCGACGCATCAACTCAGATCCAGTGTTAATGAAGGGAGATAATGCTTTAAATAAAAATGACTCGTAAATTTTGTCACGATTATTTCCCTTGGTACGAAAATGATTAAGATCACGTCTCAATGGCGTTTGTTCCTTGATGATAAAACAGCAAGTATAGAATGAATGAAACTGGTGTCACTTGAGTCATTGGTTGGTTGGTTATCTGACCACTTTTAATTTTTTTAACGTTACCCCTTTTCCCAACGCTACCATTAATATTTTATTGTTATTAATATTAATTGTTTTTATTTTGTGATTTAAAAAAAGATAAATTTTTTTAAAATTAAAAAATTACAGTAATAATAATAATAATAATAATAATAATAATAATAATAATAATAATAATAATAATAATAATAATAATAATAATAATAATAATAATAATAATAATAATAATAACAATAATAATTTTGTTTGTTTTCGTTTTTGTTTCTTTTGTTCTTTTTCCCGTTTTAAGGGTATTAAGGCTCCTTACAACACATTTAGGTCCTACCAGTGCCAGTAAAGAGGAAGAAAATGTGATGGTAAAAAAAAGATTCTAGAATTACCCCGAGAAAAAGCAAGACAAAGGGGAATTGGTTCAAAAAGAAAACAGGTGTATGCATATTCCAAGAGCACACTATCAGTGTACTTAGTTTGAGATCACCTTAAAGTCTCATCCAGACACAAACACAAGATCCCACTAAGAGGAATTCACTCAGGTTTTGCAAGCCATGTTAAAACCAAAAATATAACTGTCAGTATAGAACACAGAGATAATTCACAAGGAAAAAAACGTTATCTCCCAAAAGTAGCAATGTACATTTGGCTGAATCCCTCCCAGCCAAGGACTCCGGAAAGGGCAAGGACAAAACCAAACAATCCCATTCCTAGACAAAGACAGAATAAAGCAACTTTAAAATAGATATTGGGGGTCAGAAGACACAGCAAGTGACCTCCTGCCCACCACAGGAGGTCAAAGACCCCAGCCAGCGAGTGGTACACACGTGTTATTGTAAGGTGTTACCGTGTCATAACATTGTGAATAAAAAAAATTGAACTTTTATAAAGTGCAATATCCACTAAACGTACTCAAAGCGCTGTACGAGGGTCCCTGACCAACAACAACATGTAACATGTAGAACGAGACATACCGCCAGTTAGGCGATATTACAATGGGTTTTTCGATATTGACAATGCTGTTAACGGTCATGTACTCATTTTAGACCTGAGTAAGGTGAGAGAATGTGAGTAAAGAGCCTTTTCCACGACTCGAACCCAGGACCTTCCGTTCTGAAAGCAAGTGTCATACCACAAGACCCCATAGCCGCACAACTCGTGATCAGGCAAAAAGAACAAGGCAAATGGGCTTTCTTGGCCATGTGTGGCGACGAGGGCACATTAAAAGCCTAACACATACCTGCCAATCCCTCCACTTTTGGCGGAATCATTCCTATTTTCACTCTTTCCTTTTTGTACTATTCCGTCATTGTCTCTAAAATTCCCATTTACAAAAATGATGATAATGGTAAGAGTAAAAAAGAGCAAAGATGGGGTGGGGGGGGGGGGGTGTGAAAGAGGTGAAATTCCTAAAAAAAATTGTCTCAAATTCCTATTTTCAGGTGTTCTTATTCCACTTATGGAATGTGAAGGGTTGGGGGGGGTCTTCTAACACTCAGTGGCTACACAGAGGGGAAAAGAGAGCTCTCTCTCTCTCTCTCTCTCTCTCTCTCTCTCTCTCTCTCTCTCTCTCTCTCTCTCTCTCTCTCTCTCTCTCCCCCTTTTTTTTCTTTTTCTTTTTTTTTTCCCGCCTTCCTTATCTCGCGCATCTTCTTGCATCCACACTAGACGCCCTTTCCTCACATTTACATTGTTTCCACATTTGACGAAATGTGATATTTTGTAAATTTACATATTTGTGTTTGTGTTTTTTGTGTCCTGACGAAGGCCAAAGGCCGAAACGTTGTTTGTTTTGTGTTGTTCCCTTATATATGAGTCACCTCTACTCACTTTATTTTTCTTTCCGTCAGAGGTTGATGTTCTCGACCAGTTTGAGGCTGTCAACAACCAACATCCCTACAACCTCCAAGTACATGAGGGAGGCAGAGGACATGAGGTTATGTGGTCTACTGGTATGACACTCGCTTTCAGATCGGAAGGTACTGGGTTCGAGCCTCGCTCGGTGCATAATTGAGTCCTTGAAAAGGGATCTTTATTCACAATCTCTCACAGTACTCAGGTGTAAAATGAGTTCATGGCAGTTAACAGCGTTGTCTCTGTCCAAAAAAAATGTAATATCGCCTAACAGGCCTCATGTCCCGTCCTAAATTAATGTTAAGTGTTGTTGTTGGCCAGGGACCTCTTGTAAAGCGCTTTGAGCTCGTTTAGTGGATATTGCGCTATATAAAAAAGCTCAGTAAAAAATATATATACAAAAGATCGTCGTCGAGGCAGGTGACAGACAACGTGCGTACAAACGCAGACCAAGGATAAGTAAGTAATCACAATATGTAAGGCTGTCAAGCCACGCTATCCTGCTTAGAACCTGCACTGAACGTGACCATGGTACAGTCCATAGCTACTATTGATGTATGCCGGCCAGAGGAAATTATGACTGTGTTCCGATCAGTCTCACAATTTTTTTATTTATTTATTATTTTTATTTTTTTGGTATTTTTGTGTGTGTGTGTGGGGGGGGGGGGGGGTTGGTTTGACCGTAGCCATCGTTAACATAGATAGAACGAAGATGACGTCACTCAAGCCTTTGTCATTGTATGTTGCCATCCGCGGTTGTGAGCGATTCTCACTAAACTGTATTAACCAGACTATAAACGTTTAAGATTACACATAGTTTTATGTGTTGGTTCATTATACTTCCGGATGGCAATGTTATGAGTTTCTTAGCCAAGCGCATACTATCTATAGCCTGACACTGACAAAAAAATGACGTCAGAATGCCAGTCTAGTCTTTGGCCACAAAAGAAAACAAATGGTGAGTTGTATTCAATAGTTCAACCAATCGGACCACTTGTTTCCATGAGCACTAATAACGACAACTCACTAGGCGGTGCAAAAACCAAAAAAATAAGTCAAAATGCCAGTCTTTTTGGGTTTCAGTGTCAGGCTTAACGATGGCTACGGTTTGACACAGATAATCTGAAAAAATAGAACTTCTTGCAATGTACAAGTGTAATTTTAACCATGACTGTGTTATGGCATGGTGACCAATGCTCAAAAAATTGGAGGGTATGCCTGTTGAATTGTGAAGGTGACGGCAGTACTGTGTCTTTAAGAGCGACAGTTATGTGATTAGCCCTCGCAAAAGTCCCTCGAATTCTAACAGACTATGGACGTTAAAGGTAACACATAGTTTTGTGTGTTGGTAGAGGATTGATCAGGCGAACAGAAGAGGTGAGTATCTTATCTTATTGAATACGTCAAAGAATCCAGAGGATTCTATTTTCTAAAAAATAAGAATACTCTAACATGGGAAAAGGACGGATAATGGAATACCAAAACATGGGAAAAGGACGGATAATGGAATACTAAAACATGGGAAAAGGACGGATAATGGAATACTAAAACATGCGGCTATGTGGTCTAGTGGTATGACACTCGCTTTCGGATCGGAAGGTCCTGGGTTCGAGCCTCGCTCGGCGCATAGTTGAGTCCTTGGAGAAGGCCCTTTACTCACATTCTCTCACCGTACAGGGTGGTATCTTAACAGTCCTCAGGCGTATATCTCGTTTACATGTATGTATGGCGTTGACAGGACGCCTGTAAGCGTCATATCTCGTCTAATGTGATTGTTGCTGTTTGAAAACTCAGTTTTTTGTTTGTTTTTTTTTAAACATGAGAACTTGTACGGATAATGGCTATATAAAAGCAAATTGATGTTTGTTTTGATATAAACATGGAAAAATTGGGATAATTTATTTACTAACAAAACAGGATAATGTTGGATATGGATTACAAAAAAAATAAAATATGGATAATCTTTTTCTTACTCTCTAACTGTTGTTCTCAATAACTACTATCACAATGTACATCTCTCTCTCTCTCCTCTCTCTCTCTCTCTCTTCTCCTCTTCTCTCATCTCTTCCTCTTTCTCTCCTTCTCTCTCTCTCTCTCTCTCTCTCTCTCTCTCTCTTCTTTCTCTTTCTCTCCTCTCTTCTCTCTCTTCTTCTCTCTTCTCCTCTCCTCTCTCTCCTCTCTCTCTTCTACTCTCTCTCTCTCCTTCTTCTTTTGTTTATTTATGTATGTTTGTATGTATGTATGTATGTATGTATGTATGTATGTATGTATGTATGTATGTATGTATGTATGTATGTATGTATGTATGTATGTATGTATGTATGTATGTATGTATGTATGTATGTATGTATGTATGTATGGATGTATGTGTGTGTGCTTGTGAGTTGTTGTTGTTGATGTGTAGCTTCTATGGTTGTTGTTATTGTTGTTGACATTTTAAAGAGTCGCACGATTTCATTTTGTTTTTTGTTTTGTTCGTCTTTTGTCTTCTGTTTGTTTTTCTTTTTGTTGGCTTTTTGAGTTTTGTATTGTTTTGTGAGGTTTTTTCTTTATATTTTGTTTCTTTTCTTTTCTTTTCTTACATTTTGTTTTCTTTGTTGGATTTGTGTGTGTGCGTGTGTGTGTGTGTGTGTGTGTGTGCGTGTATTTAATAACGTCCGAAAAATAATGTAGCATCGACTGCGGATCGAACCTAAGACCACTTGATCACCGGTCAGAGAAATGTTAGCACGTCTGACTGGTAATCGGGAGGCCTGGAGTTCGATCCCAAGTCATTTATGATTATTATATTTATCATAATAATTATTATTATAATTACTATTATTCTATAGATCCGGCCCTCTCCCTAAATAGTAACGCGTAATGATATCAAGTTTACAATAATAATTTGTGACGTCAGATTATCAAACGTTGAATTTCATGAAAATTAGATTTTGGAAAAAAAGGATCATTCAATATTTTTGAAAATGTCTTTTACTCAGAGATGACGAAATCGGAATGGATTGAGGGGTAGATCTAGAATAAATGATTTCTTACACTCTTGCGTTTTGGAATTCGAACTTTGTTCCCAATGCGCACTCGAAAGCTCGTGCAGTGGTTGGGAAAACGTCCGGAATTCCGAAAAGCAAGAGTATAAGAACTTTATATAATTATATTTGACTTGCTCTTTGTCTGCCAATGCTTCGTATACAAATTTTCATAGAGTTTTCTTACACCAGTGCCTGCTCCCACATGTGTGTCAATAAGTGTGAAAGGAGACCTGCCCACTTGAATATTAAAAATCCGTAAATTTTTGGAGATAAAAAATTGTAGTCGCGAGAGTTAACTTGTAAAAATCATCATTTTTCCCTCACAATGACAAAATCTCACTTTAAAATGCTTAAAATTATGTATTCTTGCATCAACTTTTATTTTCAAGAAGTGTTCGGTACGTTTTAATGACTTCTTATGAATATGAATCTTCCTTTGATGTCCAGCTTGACTCATGAAGATTTTGACATGAACAATAACATTCTAGACTGAGAGATGATCATGACTGTCTGAAATTGGAACTGAAATGTCGTAAATTTTACGATTTATTTTTTTTTTTGTATTAGTGGGCAGGCCTGTGCGAGTCAACTTTACATTGGTTAACATATGTAACACGTCTACACCAAACAGTACTCGTTAGAATGTAGAGGAAATACAATTGTGGATGAAACAGAGCACAGCGATGAGACAAAGCAAGAGGAAACATGGCGGTCTCTGTTGACTTCCGGTATTCCCTCCAGGAGAAGGGTGGGGTTTGGGGTGGGGCTTCATCTGTTGCCATAGGTCACCGTTTCCGTCATTGCATTGATCATCATTACAAGACAGTTCACAGGACGGGACGAGACTTCTGGGACTGTCACAGAACCGTTTCCGTTGGTAACCACATCCCCTGTACAAGGAATTCAGCCGACTGTAGCCTGGGATGTCAAAACCGTTCAATGAATAGAAAGATAAATATAAAGACAAACATAAGAAAATGAAAAAATAAATGAATAGGTAGTTACTTGATTAAATGAATGAATAGGTAGTTACTTGATTAAATGAATGAATAGGTAGTTACTTGATTAAATAAATGAATAGGTAGTTACTTGATTAAATAAATGAATTTATCAACACTCGTCCCCCATCCAATCTAATCACTTCAATGAGTAATCCTCACCGTTCCTTGTCAAATGTCAACACTGTCCGTGACAGTCAGTATGAAATTAACGACCACCATGACAACAACTCGCAGCAACAGCACCGTCTTGAGCAACAACAACAACAACAACAACAACAACAACAACAACAACCTGCACGTAGTGATCATACCAGTTTAAAATTGGATTACTAAATGTTAGATCGTGTCGTAATAAAACTCAAGACATAATCGACATTATTGAAGATCATAAAATTAATATTTTTGTCATCTTGGAAACATGGCTTAATCATTCATATGATGATCCAATTATGAAAGCAATTACACCCGAAGGCTTTTGTATTAAATCATTTCCACGCATTGGGAGGAAAGGAGGTGGTATTGCAATTATTTACAACTTGTCACTCTTTGACAAGATATCATTTCACCATGATAATTTTAGAAGTTTTGAATACGCTGGATTTGCCATTCATGAAAATAATTTTAAAAAGTCGTTTCACTGTGTCTACCGCCCACCACCAAGCCAACAAAACAAAATATCAACAATTGATTTTTTATCTGAGTTCGGAGAATTTATGTCTATGCAATCCATTAACAAAAAGCATAATATTTTTATGGGTGATTTTAACATTGATTATTTCGGAAACAAAAATGAATCGAAAGTATTTCGGGAGATTATTGACACAAACAACTATATTCAACTTGTAAGCGGTCCTACAAACAACCATGGCCACACAATAGATCATGTCATTACAGACATTGAACATTCTCTCTCTTCACCTGTCTCAAATATTGATAAATTAATCTCTGACCATCATTTAATTGTGTTTTTCGTTTTATTTCCAATGAAGCACGAAGTAAAAAGATGATAACATCTCGTAATTTGAAGAATATAAACATGAACATTTTTAAACAAGACCTTGACCATAACGTTAAAAATAAACATGATGCGAATGGTCTCCACGAGTCAATTGTTGGTACGGTGGACAAGCATGCTCCCTTAACAACTAGAGCAGTAAAAGTGAGACGTCAAGCACCCTGGTATAATACCGAAATAAAATTGAATGGATTAGCCAGGAGGCGGGCAGAAAGAAAATGGCTCAAGTCCAGAGATGCTGTCGATAAGAAGCGATACATCGCGGCTAGAAATGATGCAAAAGCCGTCAATTTCAGGGCCAAAAAGAAATTCTATGAAGAAAGCCTCAAAAACGTGGGACGTTCGAGACAATTCTTTGCCTTGACCAAGGAACTGCTGGGACAACAGACGCAACCAGCTCTCCATCTTTAATCGATCGTGCAGATCTACCAACTCGCTTTGGTCAATATTTTAAAGAAAAAACGGATACCATCAGGAAGGAACTCTCGTCTGAATCGATCCCTACAACATTTGACAAGTTTCATGGTGATTCGTTAACACATTTTTCAAAGATTACTGAAGCTGACTTACGTGATTGCATTATGTCGTCTCCAACTAAAAGTTGTGATTTAGACCCCTTAAATACTGCCATTTTAAAAAAATGCATTGATGTAATTTTAACACCATTTACATGTATTGTTAATAATTCGTTGCAGTCAGGTGCTGTACCAGACATTTACAAAGTTGCTCATGTCAAACCCCTTTTGAAAAAACCTGATCTCGATAAAGAGAACTTAAAAAACTATCGCCCTGTCTCTAATCTTCCTTTTCTCTCTAAGATCTTAGAAAAGCTTGTTTTGAAACAATTACTGTCTCATCTTAAAA
>NC_088372.1:9874239-9876739 GCF_034508935.2 Berghia stephanieae | reverse complement strand
AATGGTGCTCACACTACCATGTTATGACGATCAACCCAATCAGCAGCAGCTTCCAATGGTGCTCACACTACCATGTTATGACGATCGACCCAATCAGCAGCAGCTTCCAATGGTGCTCACACTACCATGTTATGACGATCGACCCAATCAGCAGCAGCTTCCAATGGTGCTCACATTACCATGTTATGACAATCGACCCAACCAGCAAATTCCGTACCGCAAGCGTGCACCGTTGCAGACCCACCCGGAACCTTCGTCACAGCATACCGTTCAACTAGACGTCTGCCGTTTCGGGCTCGTTACCACAACGAGTACATTTGGAACAGGTGGAAAGTCCCCATTGATGAAGCGATTTTGCCGTTAGGCAGGTTCTCGACCGAAGCCGATTGGCTGCCACCCAATGTCTCCTCTTGCCGGTGGAAAAGCCTGGCAACTTCTCACCTAGTTTGGAGGAGTCGATGTCCCCGCTCCATCGAGGGATTGAATTCGTCCAAACCGACTACCAACCCCTATATATGCATCTCTGTTCAAGTCAGGGAAGCTACGTACAAGGGTTGCCGGGACCTATTTAGGCTCGAAATGGGGGCACCGTCCAGCATGCGCTTGAGAGGGATATCCCCATTGCAAAAGGCGAATTACCCATCACTGCCGATTTTATACAATTATCTCGTGACTTTCTCCATAATTGTGTTATTGAGTTTTGAGATATGTTTAATAGTTGACCAAATTGGTTGTTGTTGGTAATTTCTAGGATTTATGGTGGGCTCCATTCCTTGATGGGTCTTGGGAAGAAACTGTTTTTATATGTTGATTCTGTGTGGTGGAATTGTGAACTTACTGCTATGATAATTTCTTGTGAATGTACAGTGTAGTGTTGTTTTGTGAAATATATTGTGTTAGAGCTACTGCTGTTTTGTTGGAATGTTGTACTGTTCTGAGAAGTTGGAGGCGTTTTTCTTTCCGCCCATTCTCCAGTGTTTTCCACTGCAACAATTTCAGGGCATCGGTAGCGCATCCTGGTTCGCGCAAGTAACTGTTGGTGACAAACCTCGACGCTGCCCTTTGAACTTGGGTAATTTTCTTGATGTGGCCTTGCTGATAAGGATTCCACACTGTGCACGCGTATTCCAATACGGGTCTGACTAAAGCATTGTATGCCTGTTCTTAGTTCTTTCACCTTAGGGAGCCACTGGTACAGGTACCGTCTCATGAAGTCAAGGGTACGATTTGCTTTTGCCACAATATAATCAATATATTGGTCCCTTTTCAGTTATTTGTTTAGTTGGATTCCCAAGTAGGGTAATGTGTCCACATATTATTTTAATAACTGACCGTTTATTTGGTAGTCATAATTAATTTGTTGTTTTTTGTTTGTTTTTTGACATTTCAAAGCATTTCTCCGGGGGGATTTTCATCTGCCAGGTTTGTGCCCATGATAGAAGTGAGTCAAGATCATTCTGTAATATGTCTGCCTCGTTCTGGGTTTCAATGACTCGAAATAAGAGGTTGCCATCGGCAAACAGTTTGAGCCTGGTCAGAGTTGATATGTTTTGTCCTAAGTCGTTAATGAATGTTAGAAAGCAGAGCGGTCCAAAGACAGTTCCTTGAGGTACCCCCGAAAAAACATTGCATTTTTCACTTCTATATCCATCCAGGACTACTTTCTGAGTTCTATCACAGAGCCAGTCTTCAAGCCAAGAAAGTAGTTTTTTCCTTCTGTTTTGAGTTGTTTTCTTCATCGATGGTCTTTTCGGGGGACTTTGGGTCGATGTTTTTAATTCCATGGTGTTCCAGTTTTCTGAGGAATCGTCTATGTGGCACACTATCAAATGCCTTCGAAAAGTCTAAAACAAGTAGATCTATTTGTTTTTTGTTGTCTGATGTCTTTCTTATTTCTTATATGGTGTTTACGAGCTGGATGTCACAAGATTTATGTTTTCGTAACCCATGTTGGTAATCTACTAGCACACTGTGTCTTTCATAATGCTCCATTATTGAATGAAACACAATGTGCTCGAGTACTTTACATGTTGCAGACGTCAGAGACACTGGTCTATAGTTCGATGCAATATCTCGTTTTGCTTTTTTGTATATGCCAGTGGCTAATGCATACTTCCAGTCTTTGGGCACACGGCCTGTGTCAGGGTGTATTGGTGATAACAAATAATATTAAATAATGATAATAATTATATGTACACATATAAACCAACACAAAATTAAACCAACCCAAAACACACGTAAACACATTTAGATCCGGAAACATAAACACACGTCGCCCCTGATAGCAAACCCCGAAATGACAACAACACATGTTTAGTGTTGCTGTTGATTAGGGCCCTCTTGTAAAGAGCTTTGGCAGATGAAATTCCACCCCAAGGAATGCTTTGTAATGTCAATACCAAACAAAAACAACAACAAAAACAGCAAATTAATGATGACTCCCAAATAAGCACCTGGACCAAATACCCTACTTGGGAATCCAACTCAACAAATCACTGAA
>NC_088372.1:9861739-9869239 GCF_034508935.2 Berghia stephanieae | reverse complement strand
AGACAACGCTGTTAAAGACCGATGAGAGGCTGTGAGTAAAGAGCCTTTTGCAAGGACTCAACTATGCGCCGAGCCTGGCTCGAACCCAGGACCTTCCGATCCGAAAGAGAATGTCATACCACTGGACCACATAGCCGCACAATTATAGTTTGAGGGTGAAATGTTGGTTTTAAAAGTTAACAATTGTGGAGCGACGACATTCTTTATCTCCTAAAAATTACGATTTATTTTTTCAATTAGACAGGCCTGAGTTGATCAAATATGATTGTATTTATGAAGGAATGACCATCAGCCTAAAGTGGCCATTACAAGAATGACCATCAGCCTAAAGTGATCATCACTAGGATGACCATCAGTTTAAAGTGACCATTACAATATTGGAATGGAGGGGGGTGCTTGCTAAGGTGTTTTAAAAAATTTTTCTGTTCTTTTTATGGTGCAGAAATCGCTGATACTATGTAGGTATCAGACACAGAAATGGCCTTTCAGAATGGCGGCATTTGTATATAAGTGCCATTTATTATTTGGTTTGACTTCGAGTTTACACGGTCATCTTAACATTCAATTAGGAGCATTATACCAACATAATAGGGAATGAGATTAGCGGAAGAGTAGCGGCGAGGACGAGAGACGCATGTGCACAACCAACATGACGTTCTCTCTCTAATAACTTTTCTGCCGGTGACGTCACAGACTATGGGTGACGTCCAATCAAGGGACACTACTCTTCCGCTAATCTCATTCCCTATACCGTTCTGATTAATGGTTCCTCTGTGACCTCTTGTTGCTATGCCTGTCAAGCTATTAATGGTTCCTCTGTGACCTCTTGTTGCTATGCCTGTCAAGCTATTGATGGTTCCTCTGTGACCTCTTGTTGCTATACCTGTCAAGCTATTAATGGTTCCTCTGTGACCTCTTGTTGCTATGCCTGTCAAGCTATTGATGGTTCCTCTGTGACCTCTTGTTGTTATGCATGTCAAGCTATTAATGGTTCCTCTGTGACCTCTTGTTGCTATGCCTGTCAAGCTATTGACATGGATGCCTTTTTAACTAGTATCTCATAGTATGAGCCCCTCAGTTCTTCAATCAACATAAAGTGTACACACTTTTGAAAATTAATTCAGTTATCATATATTTTATTAAAACTAGTCCAATAATCATTGAAGTTGTTTTATTTTTGGCTCGAAAATTTAAAATAAAGTATAGATAGTTCGAAGATGATGTCACTCAGGTCTTTGTTATTGTTTTTTGCCATCCGCGTTTATGAGTAATGCTCACTGAACTGTATTAACCTGACTATAAACGTTCATGGATACACACAGCTTTGTGTGTTGGTCCGTTATACTTCCGGATGGCAATGTTATGAGCTTCTTAGCCAAGCATACTATCTATATTTTGGCCCTGAAATCAACCGCTGACCGTGAACGAAGACCCATAACCACTTTAAGTGCTTGCCTATCATCCGGGGTAAACAGCCCACAGATCCTGAGCATTACTCACAATTTTAACACAGATGATTGAAAAATGCATCTTGTCGTCAGGCTTTGCGATGCAATTACTTTATCAGTGTGTATCAGTAATATTGTGAGAAATACTCACTATCTGGGCCTGACCTATTGAGTGTTTGACATGTGTTTGAATGACATGTACTAAGGGTATCTCAGATCTTTTCATACAGGAAATAAATAGTCAAGGGGACGAAACGGGATGACCATTACAATATTGCAGGAAATATTCTGATTGGTTAATGCTGAGTAATAGGCGAACCATAAAATATATGTGTCAGTGCATGACATAATCAGTCGGAAGGTGAAAATTTTGGATTTGCATTTTTTATTATTTTCATTTTCTGAAATAATATTCTCCCCAGAGCATTTTAATATTTATTTGAAGTAAATCGGGTGATTTTTCATTAAGTTATGGTCAGATGTATGTGAAAGGGATCCAGCAACATTTCTCAAATTTTATATTTTTTCAACTTGACTCGCTGTAAAAAAAAATATTTAGAAGTGAAATTAAGCTTTGATATTTCCCGAAGATGTACAAAAAGGGTTGATTTAATCATTTATGACAAGAACTCATTTTGGATAAAAAAAAATCGACCTTCTATCTAAACTTGGCAAAATCTCAGTTCAAGCCTTTTCACCATCCGACTGATTACGTCATTCACTGCAACATATATTTGGCAAATAGGAATTTTAGTAACACAAAGGCTTCGAAACCACAAGACCAATCGTCACCAAAATTTACACGGTGTTTACAATTGACATGAAGATGGTTTGTGTGTGTTATGGGATTGGTTAGACATCGTGATGATTTTATCGAAATCTCAATTTTGTTTCGTCAAATCCCATCAAAAACAGACGCCATCATTTCAAACACGTGGTTTGTATGTCAACCTTCCGGTTACCGAGAATGACTATGAGGTGGGAGCACCTCCATTGAATCTATACTAATAGGCTTCAACAGTCATGACGTCACTTCTCAAGTAATGACTCATGGTAACTTAATAACTGGCTCTAAACTATTGGAACAATGCCTGACGCCCTTATGAAACACTTCTCCGACGAGCATAAAAGTGTATCCAGAGGAGAAAAACATTATAAAGATGATCTTGTTTTGACTTTTATACATTCTGATCACATGACATATGAAAAATTCTAGCCAGCATGAAGAATAAAAAGTACCGATTTTCTTTGTTTAGAACCACGCTGCTCGCCGTTGCTGGGCGACGTGACATCAGACTATTGAATCCAATTAGTGGTTCCAGTCAATAATTTAAATAAAATCTATTTCTTTATATATATGAACTATTTTCCGTTCTTAAAATTGGAAAATAATTCAACGATAAGTGAGCGAGATATATCAGATATTAAATGCAGAAAATATATCTCCGTGCCCAAATAAAAAGCTCCGCGGAGTTCTCTTATGAATTCGAAAACTGGATTGTCTGTTAAGATAATAGAAATTAATAAATGAGGTCATACAGTTGAATCATAAATATGGAGTTGATTGACTTATCATAACGTTCATTGAACGGACAGCTTTGGTTGGAAATATACACGAGAATACTTTGGTGTCAGCCACAAGGGGCAATGGGTGATTTATGCATAATTTATTACTGTGTACCGTGTTATTGTTGCCTGTGGTGTGTGTATGTGTGTTTATGTGTGTGTGTGTGTGTGTGTCTATGCTTGTGTAGGTCCACGCCAAACTCTCATTTCTCTAATTAACGAAAAAGACACCAGGTAGGGGGAGATATTTTACACACTTCGTAGACAACACACATATTATTATGTTGTTGTCTTGTGTAATGTGTCATGTACCCAAAGGCCTCCCCAAAGCTTTCTTGAATTGATGATATGCGCTTACGAAAAATAAACACCGATTCTTTCCACCAAATGAATCTTATCAACCAACAAATTTATGTGGAACCTAAAATGTTTTTTAGTCTCATTCATATAATATACACCTAGATAACCACGCCTCTCGGACAGTGGTCATGATGTAGACAATGGCAGTGATTGGTAAACGTAGAAATACACAGGTTTTGCAATCGATGGTATGTGTCTAAGTAAAATACCCACACTGTTCTACCGCTTGATCAATAAAACCAACACAGAAAGCTATGTGTAAACTTAAAATGTCCGAGAAAATAGTGTGATAAATAATCACCCATTTGGCAAAAACAATGATGAGAGAGAGGTCGAGTTTATTCAATTTCTTGTTTATAAACAACCAACGATGATTGTCCGAGCACGTTTGAAGATGCGTCACAAAATCCATGGTTTGATTGGTCAAATATCGACTGGTTAATTAAATGAGATCTAATCACTCAATCGGTGATCTAAAAACAATAACAAAGAACTGAGAGACGCGTCATCACCATCCATTTTTCCAGATTCACAACACCGTATTTCATATTTACGACTCAAGCGTATTAAGATTACACCTCGTTGTCCGGTGTTACAATGTAATTCTGTGCATTACTGTGGCAAATCGTGATCAGTGCTCACAACTGGAAGTCTGTAAGGCCCCACGTTTTGACTGGTAGACCATTGCCTTCGTAAACTTATAGCCTGACACTGACCGCAGCCATCGGACACTTATAGATAGTATGCGCTTGGCCAAGAAGCTCATAACATTGCCATCCGGAAGTATAACGGACCAACACACAAAACTGTGTGTATCCATGAACGTTTATAGTCGGGTTAATAAAGTTCAGTGAGCATTACTCATAAACGCGGATGGCAAAAAACAATAACAAAGACCTGAGTGACGTTATCTTCGAACTATCAATAGATAGTATGGAGATGACGTCACTCAGGCCTTTGTTATTGTTTTTGCCATCCGCGTTTGTGAGTTGTTCTCACTAAACTGTATTAACCAGCCTATAAAAGTTCATGGTTACACAGAGTTTGTGTGTTGGTCCGTTATACTTCCGGATGACAATGTTGTGAACTCCTTGGCCAAGCGCATTCTATCTATACCTTAAATTGATCAAAAAAATTACGTCAAAAGACCGCAAAAGAAAACAAATCGTGAGTTGTATTCAACAGTTCAACCTATGGAATCCTTGTTTCCTTGAGCTCTTATAACGACAACTCACTCACTAGACGCTGCACAGACCTTAAAAAATGACGTCAAACTTTAAGTCCTTGTGGGTCAGTCTATGATTAACGATCCTTGTGCCTGGCTTTAAGTGACCGATGGCTACGGGCCAGTGGATAAGACATAACACTTTAACCCGGGAGAATTGGGTTCGAGCCTCGCTATCGCCAACTCGTTTTGTTTCTTTTTTTTTTTTCTTCTTCTTTTTTATTATTTTTTATTAATTGTCTTGTCTGGTGTTGTTTTTTTTTTTAAAAATTTGTGTTTTTGTTTTTATTTTTTTTTGTGTGTTTTTGTTTGTTTTTTTGGGGGGGGGGGGGGGGGTGGTTTTTTTTTTGTTTGTTTTTTTTTTAAATTTTGTTTTGTCTTCTTTGAGAAAGAAACTTACCCCCTATTACTTACATGGCACTTTGCTGAAGCGAGTTAATAACATGAATGCTTCTGTAAATGAACGTGCTTATCGGTTTCAATTTCCAACCGATGTCCAACTGGTGGGCCGATTTGTCGCCATCGTAAACGTCTAGATAGTATGCACTTGGCTAAGAAGTTCACAACATTGCCATCCGGAAGTATAACGGTCCAACACACAAAACTGTGTGTAACCATGATCGTTTATAGTCTGGTTATTACTGTTTAGTGAGCATTACTCATAAACGCGGATGGAAAAAAACAATAATAAAGACCTGAGTGACGTCATCTTCGAATATAGTTCTATCTACAGATAGTTCGAAGTTGACGTCACTCGGGTCTTTGTTATTGCTTTTTTGCCATCCGCGTTTATGAGTAATTCTCACTACACATACTATAAAAGATCATGGTTACACATAGTTTTGTGTGTTGGTCCGTTATACTTCCGGATGGCAATGTCGTGAGCTTCTTAGCCAAGCGCATACTATCTATTGACTACAACTGACAATTGGATTCAATAGTCTGATGTCACGACGCCCAGCAACGGCGAGCAGCGTGGTTCTAAACAAAGAAAATCGGTACTTTTTATTCTTCATGCTGGCTAGAACTTTTAATATATCATGTGATCAGAATGTATAACAGGCAAAAATGATCATATTTATTATGTTTTTCTCCTCTGGATACACTTTTATGCTCGTCGGAGAAATATTTCATAAGGTCTTCCGCCATTGTTCCGATAGTAGAGCCAGTTACTAAGTTACTATGCGTCTTTACGAGGGAAGTGACGTCATGACTGTAGAAGTCAATTCTCACCAAACTGTATTAACCAGACTATAAAAGTTCATGGTTACACATAGTTTTGTGTTTAGTCCGTTATACTTCCGGATGGCAATTTTGTGAGCTTCATAGCCAAGCGCATACAAGACGGGTCTATCTCTTGATTGCAATCACAATTAACATCTTTTTTTTTTTACCCCCGTGGTCTTCGTCTTATTTTATGACAATTTTTTTAACATCAGGCTAAGAGTTTAAGAAGGTCAGGCTGAAGCAAGTACCTTGTAACTGTAAGACCAACACAACACGTGTCAAATGACAACAAGATCAACTAGCACAACACGGCCTTTGTGTTTCTCTCGTCTGTTTCATGGGGTGGTTCGTTTGGGACAGACAAAAAAGGTGTTGGTTGATTCGGTGTCAAATGTCACACGTCTCCACAAAACGGTGTTAAATTGATGTGAACCAGATCACCACATTCGATTTAACGATAAATGGACAACAAAACGTGAGCTTTTCCTTTATATAGCTTACAATCGTAGCCATCGTTAACTTATAGCCTGACACTGACCAAAAAATAACGTCAAAATGCCAGTCTTTGGCCGTAAAAGAAAACAAATCGTCAGTTGTATTCAATAGTTCGACCAATGGAATCACAGGTTTCCTTAAGCTCTACTAACGACAACTCACTAGACGCTGCAAAAACCTTTAAAATCTGGGTGGGGTTCCTGGCCTCCCATAGTGGGCAGGGAGGCACTTACTATGTCTTCTATCCCCTTACATCTGTTTTCCAACTTGCTTTCTGTCTTTGTCTTGGTTTTGTCCAGGCCCCTGCCAGATACCCTAGTTGGGAGGGAAACAGTCAAATGTATGGTTAGTTTTGGGAGATGATATTTTTTTCCTTGTATTATGTTTGGTTTACGTATTATATATATATATATATATATATATATATATATATATATATATATATATATATATATATATATATATATATATATATATATATTTATATATTTGTAAACATTTGAGTGTATTCCTCTTATTGGGGACCTGTGTTTGTGTCTGGATGAGACTTTTAGGTGATCTCAAACTAAGTACATTGATAGTGTGCTCTTGGAATCTACATTTGTTCCCTATTTGAACCAATTACCCTTTGTCTTACCTTTTCTTGGGTACTTTAATTGTAGGTTTGGAGGGTTCTAGTGTCAGGCTATAAGTTAACGATGGCTACGGTACAATCCACTATACGTGATGAAATAAAAACACGTTACAAAGGCTCCCTTCCCAACAACAGGACTAAACATTTAGGATGAGACATGATGCCTGTTTGGTAATGTTCCGGCATACATAAAGCTGTTAACGGTCAGGTACTCATTTTACACATGAGTACAGTGGGAGAAGATGAATAAAGATTATGTTCAAAGGACTCAACTGTTAATATCCATTCAAGTTTTATCTAATGAATATATAAAAGCTTTAAAAAAAGAACAAAATACCAAACTCGGAACGTTTCGGGCTCAAAACCCTTCTACAGTCAACAACAAAAACCAAATGAAAACATAAACACATTACCAAAAAATAATAATACAATCAAAGGCAGAAATATTCAGCACGTCCTTTCTGTGACGAAAATGTCTCTATCGTCGATTTGGTTTTTTGGTTGTTAGCTGAAGAAGGGTTTTGAGCCCGAAACGTTCCATGTTT
>NC_088372.1:9850398-9857898 GCF_034508935.2 Berghia stephanieae | reverse complement strand
TTTTGTTTTTTTATTTTTCGGGCTGCTAAGAAACTCACAACATAGCCATCCGGAATATAACGGACTAAAAAGAAATTGAGCTTTTATATAGCGCAATATCCACTTCACATGCTCAAAGCGTTTTACAAGGGGTCCCTGGCCAACAGCAACATTTAACATGTATGAATGAATGAATGAATTTATATGGCGCCTAGATCCACAATGTGCTCAGAGGCGCTTTACAATGCAAATAATACACAACAATAAATTGATAATTTAAGCATAAAATCTATCATATTGGAATAGCATTAATCAATTTGTAATTTAATTACCACGCACTGTGCTACAAGATGAAATTTAAGATATCTATAACATGTAGGCCTAATAGAAATGTTAAACATCAAATGATTTTCTAAAGAGATGTTTTTTAGGTTTCTTTTTAAAGTTTTCAAATGTCGGACATTTTTTGAGGGATGAAGGCAGTTGGTTCCATAAGACGGGTGTCGACTGGCTAAAAGACCTCTCACTAAAAAACGAACTACAGCGAGGAACCTGGAAGAGATCTTGACCACTGGATCTAAGTTCTCTCTCCGGCACATAGAGATTAACCATGTTTTGTAGGTATACAGGAGCTGTCTTATTAAAACATTTAAAAGCATAGCATAGAATTTTGAACATAATTCGGCTGTTAACAGGGAGCCAATGCAAAGATATTAAATTCGGCGTTACATGCTTTTTCACCCCACAACCAGTCACCATTCTAGCAGCTCTATTTTCCACTTTCTGAAGCTGTCTAATTATGTATTTTGGTGACGATTGTGACAGAGCGTTATAGTAATCTATTCGGTTAAGTACAAATGAGGTCATTAATGTTTTGACAGTCTCAGTATCCAAAAGATGTCTAATTCTATAAATTTTATGGAGATGAAGATGACAAATCTGAGCAACTTTACTAACATGAGCGTCTATACACAATTATTTCCGTTTTATCCTCATTTAACTTTAATTTATTTAAAACCATCCAATCTTTTATGTCTTTTACGCACGCTTCCACTCGAGATACAATGTCCACTCTCGTATCGTTAGTAACAGGGAAATAAATTTGAGTATCGTCGGCATACAGGTGAAAATTCAACTCATACGCCGAGATTATAGCATTTATGGGTGTTGTATACAAGGTATATAAGATGGGCCCCAGGACAGAACCCTGGGGTACCCCAAACTGCAGAACACTAATATCAGAAAGAGAATCTTCAATGGCAACACACTGTGTGCGGTCAGAAAGATAAGATCCAAACCAGTCCAAAACATCATTTTGAATATCAAAATCGGTTTGAAGTCAGTTTAAGAGCAACTTCCGATCAATGGTATCAAATGCGGCACTTAAATCAAGCAGTATGAGAACTGCCGTCTTCTTATCAACAACACAATTAACAAGATCATTGTGCTCTTTGATCAAAGCAGACTCAGTGTCCCTTGCGATAAGCAAACTGTACCATTGATCGAAAGTTGCTCTCATCTAAAAAGGTATTCAATTTAGAGCATACAATTTTTTCTATTATTTTAGATAACGTACTTAAATTGGACACAGGCCTGAAGTTTTTATAACTTTTTTTGTCCAATGAAGGCTTTTTCAACACAATTGCTTTCTTAAGGCATGCTGGAACTGTCGAGGTGTGAAGACTAGATTGAACGATGTCGAGAATCACCGGCGCCAGCCCTTCTACACAATCCTTTAGAAGCCATGTGGGGATAGGGTCAAGCCGGCATATCTTCTTCGGCAGTAGTTTGATTACATCTTTGATGTCTTGTAGTGTGGTGACAGACCATTTATCCAAAATATGGTTCGTTTCTTTATCTGCTGCTTTGGATTTTTCAGGCTGTCGAAATTCATGTTGGTCAAGTTGTTTTCTGATGTTGGCAATCTTGTCGTCAAAATAAGTATTAAAATTTTTAGCGAGCTCATTTGCATTTTTGTAATCTGGTAGTGTTTCTGATTCAGGAGAGGTAAGTCTGTTTATTATTTTGTAAAGCTCCTTTTTGTTGTTTTTATTGTTTTCTATTTCCTCCTTCAGGCTGTTTCTCTTTGCCGCTTTGATTTGATTGTTCAATTTTTTTCTTGCATTAACGTATTGTTCCTTGCTAACATTCTCCTCTTCCAGATCTTTGCAGCTCTTTCCTTGTTTCATTTTACTTTTCTTAATTGTTCTCCACCTTTTTTCCAGTTTTCTTACGATCCGCTTCTCAATACGGACTGCCTCCGTATACCAAGAGCCAATAATAGGTCTAATAGTTATCATTTTTAATTTATCGGGGGCGTGTTTGTCAAATATATTTTTCAGTCTTGAATTGTAAGTTTCAACTTTTTCTGACACACATTTGATTTTGGAAATCGCAGGTACAAGCTCTATCTTAATATCATGTTTAAATTTATGTAAATCAATGTTTTTGGTTTTCTTGTACACAATTGTCTTTTTCGAATGGCGTGGCTTGGAGTTCTCAGTTTCAATTGTTATAAGCTGGTGATCGGATAGGCCACAGTCAGTCTGTTGGATCTGTGTTATTGAATTGTCACTGTTGTTATTGATGACAACGTCAAGAATATGCCCTTTCTGATGTGTCGATTCTTTAACATGGTGTCTGAGATTAAAAGATTCAATAAGTTATAAACATTTTTGAGTATTGCTGTCTTCTGTGTTATCAATATGAAAATTTAAATCACCTAAAATTAAAAGCTTTCCTCTTTCCGTTATTTTGTCCAAGAGATAGTTTTCGAATTCATCAAGGAACCCCCTCACTGTATTTTTGTTCTTTGTATTTGGTGGGGCTCTATAAAAAGATTCCAATCACGCGGTAGCTAAAATTAGCAATGGTGACCATGAGCTCAATATGTTCCAAGTTTTTGAATTCAAGTTCATTGTGTACTCTATGAACGTTGAGACCTTTTTTTATAAATAGCAAGTACACCACCACCAGACTGTCCTGAAGAACGATTTTGGACTTGGGCACAGTAACCCTCAGGCACAATTTCATTTATTATGTTTCCTTCTTCGTCATGAAGCCAAGTTTCCGTTAAAATCAATAAAGCAATGTCTTTCCCAACAATCAAATCATTAATTAGAATCGTTTTGTTTCTTGCTGATCGTACATTCTGTGTTGCAAATTGTAGACGTGAATGTTTTGACTTAATTGTATGGACAGGTGTGTTGGTTACAATGGGGACAGTTGTGAGTGTGGAGGGAGGTCGTAGTGGTTGGAAACGGGGAGGCGGTCGGTGGCCGATAATGTTTTTGACCACTGATTGTTTTCGTTTACCTCCACGCCGCCCCCGCCCGTACAGGTGGTATGAATGGAACGGGTAACCATTGTTACACATTATGATTAGTTGTCGACGTATCAAAACAACAAATGGACGGAGTGGAAAATGGCGATGAACACTTCTTCTTGTTTAAAATAGTTGTCATAAATATAAGAATGTTGTAAAAAGTCACTGATTAAAATCCACAAAAAATATCACATAAGATGCATTGTCCATTTAAAAATATGAACATGTAAAAATTCCAATTGAATGTAAATTCCTTTCAATTAAAGATGTCAAATGAAACGGAGCAAACGACACAGCAGCCTGTCAGGCGCAACACATCAATCAATGTAGGACGGGACATGATGCCTTTTAGGCGATATTACAATTTTATTTTCGGACAGATATAATGCTATTAACGGCCAGGTACTCATTTTACACCTGAGTACGGTAAGAGGGTGTGAGTAAAGAACCCAGGGCCTTCCTATCCGAAAGTGAGTGTCAAACCACTAGACAACGTAGCCGTCAATTTAAGCACATTTCTTATTTCAAACAATACAAATATGGACACGAATAAATTTTATATTATAATTGCAATTATTCGAAGAGTCACAAAACTTTAAAAATGAAAGTAAACGTATTTTGTTCACAAAACGCGCAAATATTGGCTCCGGAGTCATATTCGACAGATGATAAACATAAAAGTTGTGATCTCAGATGCATGACGCATTCTAAAATGCTTGAACGCCATCCAAATGTGTCTCGGGGTGTCTCAACGTGAGGAGTGGCAGTTACGAGCCGTCAAAAATTGATCGAAGGCCAAAAAATTGACGATAGAAAAAAAATGGAGAATTGACATAGGCACGAACACGAAAAAAAAATCATTTAAAAATCAACCAACAAAGCTACACAAACAAATTATACATCAAATGGTATGTTTACCCATATGGCTACTCCTATACAGACTGATAGCCTAAATAAGTTTGGAAGACACCAGCAAAACATCATCTTTCAACTAAGAACACAACAGATACCGCTCAACAGCCATTTAAGAAAAAGTACAAAAGACACATCCCCTTCCTGCCCCTTATGTCAACACCCCAATGAAACAGTAACACACCACTTGCTTGAATGTCAACCTCTTGAAGACCTGAGATGCACATTCCTCCCACCAAATCCAAGCATCAGTAACACACTTTATAGTCACCTGGAACAACTACAAAAGACGTCTAACTTCTACGCCATGGCACAAGACCGAAGGGCTAGAGTTCAGGTGGTCGCTGGTTCGGATAAGTAAGTATACATCCAATGAAAGGTTATTTCCTAAACTTTCTAGAAAAATGCAAATAAAAGGATTAAGTTTATTCCTTAAAGAATCGTTAAGAAAAATATACAAGAATTTTATGATAAATCATAACGTCTGGCTGTCCGGCTAAGTTCAAGACTGAGCCGGAGGGGGGAAATCATTAAAAACTGACACGTCAAACAATAAAATAGACCAATAAACCAAACAACAGCTTGTTTTAGGTCATTTCCAACAATTTTGAGTAAGGACAATTGAGTTTTTTTTCTCACACAACATCATGGTTAAATCTTGAGATATCCTGCATCAATTGACATAAAATAGTCTGAGGGAGAAAAATTATTTCAATGAAAAATAAAATCCAATTAAATTCAAACTAAAATGTTACATAACCAAATCAAACATTAAATGAAAGGTCATTTCTTCAGAGTTTTACATAATATATGCACAGGCCTGTAAATATTCCCACAGTACAATTTTGCTCGATATATTCTGTTAAGTGCTGATGGGTTAAAAAATAATTAAAAATTAAAAGTAAAAATAAAATTTGTAACGTCAAAGAACAGAACCAACAAAAAAGAAAATAAAAGAGTTTTATTATGTTCCTCGAAAAAAATCAGTTTTTATTCCGTTTCGAACGCCGACTTAAAAAAGAAAAAAGAAAGAAACTTTTTATTTGTCGCATCAAAGACAAAACAAAACTAGACCGTCTAGTCATAATCTATATTATCATTCCACCCAAACGCTCCGCCATTTCTCCGACTCTCTTTTTTCCTTCCCATGGTTTCCATGTATCAGTCTCAAAGACAACCGGGGGAAAATGTGAAAAAAAAAATATTGTTCTTCGAACACTGATTAACAGCTCAGCGGAAGTTTTCTTTCTTCACGACCGTGGTTCTTTAATTTTTTCTCTTTTTCCTCCTTGACACACGACAGCACTTCCTCCTCCTCCTCCTCCTCCTCCTCCTCCTCCTCTTCTTCTTCTTCTTCTTCACTTCTTTTCAATGTTTACAGTACAAGCTTATAGATAGTTCGAAGATGACGTCACTCAGGTCTTTGTCATTGTTTTTTGCCATCCGCATTTATGAGAAATGCTCACTGAACTGTATTAACCTGACTATAAACGTTCATGGATACACACAGTTGGTCCGTTATACTTCCGGATGGCAATGTTATGAGCTTCTTAGCCAAGCGCATACTATCTATAGATAGTTCGAACATGACGTCACTCAGGCCTTTGTTATTGTTTTTGCCATCCGCGTTTGTGAGTTGTTCTCACTAAACTGTATTAACCTGACTATAAACGTTCATGGTTACACAGAGTTTGTGTGTTGGTTCGTTATACTTCTGGATGGCAATGTTGTGAACTCCTTGGCCAAGCGCATTCTATCTATAGATATATCTATATCTCTCAAAGCTCTGGGTTCACTCCCCACTGGTGTCCATATCCAGTGGTCCCAGTTCTCCCAATATCTACGGATTCCATCTTCAATGGTCTCTGGTTCAATCCCCACTGGTGCTCACCAGGGTTTCAGGGTCAATCCTCCCAGTTACTTCGATGTGTTCTAGTGAAAAAAGACGAGGGTCGCGCCTCTTTACCCTCTGATGATCAGAAAATGAGCGATCTATAGCAGTACACCAGTCGAGAACAACATGGCGATTATAGAGCTCTTTTCGATAAAAACATAACTGTGAAAAAATTGCTGCGTAGTTTTTTCACTTGTTACAATGAACAAGTTGCCTTCATTAGTCAATCTGTCTGGATTGAGGCCACGTGCTTGCGTGCGATCAATTCAGCAACACTAATTGGCATGTCCTTTAATCAAATTGCATGTGTGCAATACAGGATCATGTGATCGCAATCGTGACGGTACTGACATTTTATCATTTCAAAATGACTGTAATGATAACGACAACGACAAAGACGATGATAGAGAAGAGGACACAACAGAACACGTCAGCTTGCATGAAGGATTTTCATGACTTTTGAATATCAAAATCATCACAACACATTGACAAATTCAAACAAGTATTGTAAAACAGTAGACCCAAGCAAAGACAATCTTTCATTACGGATGTTTTGACAAAAGAATTCAAAACACGAATGCGTTTGAGAGAAAAATAGAGGGATAGAAACACAAATATTTTCGCTTACTTAAAAATTAGAGTAAAAAGAAGGAAGATGCAGTATTTAGAGAAAAAAATCAACAAATAATGATGATGATGATGATGATGGTGACAATAAATAATAATAATAACAATATAATAATAATAATAATAATAATAATAAATAATAATAATAATAATAATAATAATAATAAATAATAATAATATAATAATAATAATAATAATAAATAATAGTAGAAGTAGTAGTAGTAGTAGTAGTAGTAGTAGTAGTAGTAGTAGTAGTAGTAGTAGTAGTAGTAGTAGTAATAGTAGTAGTATGTAGTAGTAGTAGTAGTAGTAGTAGTAGTAGTAGTAGTAGTAGTAGTAGTAGTAGTAGTAATAATAATAATAATAATAGTAGTAGTAGAAGTAGTAGTAGTAGTAGTAGTAGTAGTAGTAGTAGTAGTAGTAGTAGTAGTAGTAGTAGTAGTAGCAGTAGTAGTAGTAGTAGTGCTAGTAGTAGTAGTAGTAGTAGTAGTAGTAGTAGTAGTAGTAGTAGTAGTAGTAGTAGTAATAGTCGTCGTCGTCGTCGTCGTAGTAGTAGTAGTAGTAGTAGTAGTAGTAGTAGTAGTAGTAGTAGTAGTAGTAGTAGTAGTAGTAGTAGTAGTAGCAGTAGTAGTAGTAGTAATAGTAGTAGTAGTAATAGTAGTAGTAGTAGTAGTAGTAGTAGTAGTAGTAGTAGTAGTAGTAGAAGAAGAAGAAGAAGAAGAAGAAGAAGAAGAAGAAGAAGAAGAAAGAAGAAAGAAGAAGA
>NC_088372.1:9783430-9845930 GCF_034508935.2 Berghia stephanieae | reverse complement strand
TTCTTTTCTTCTTCTTCTTCTTCTTCTCTTCTCTTTTCTTCTTCTTCTTCTTCTCTTCTTCTTCTTCTTCTTCTTCTTTCTTCTTCTTCTTCTTCTTCTTCTTTCTTCTTCTTCTTCTTCTTCTTCTTCTCTTCTTCTTCTTCTTCTTCTTCTTTTTCTTCTCTTCTTCTCTTCTCTTTTCTTCTTCTTCTTCTTCTTCTTCTTTCTTCTCTCTTCTTCTTCTCTTCTTCTTCTTCTTCTTCTTCACCTTCTTCTTCTTCTTCTCTTCTTCTTCTTCTTCTTCTTCTTTCTTCTTCTTCTTCTTCTTCTTCTCTTCTTTTCTTCTTCTTCTTCTTCTTCTTCTTCTTCTTCATTCTTCTTCTTCTTCTTCATCTTCTTCTTCTTCCTTTCTTCTATCTTCTTTTTCTTCTTCTTCTTCTTCTCCTCTTCTCTTTCTTCTTCTTCTTCTTCTTCTTTTCTTCTTTTTTTATTCCTTGTTCTCTATTCTTCTTTTTCTATCTTACTCTTCTTCTTCTTCTTCTTCTTCTTTTTTCTTATCTTCTTCTTATCTTCTTTTCTCTTTCTTCTTCATTTTTCGCACTTCTTCTTCTCTTTCTTCATTTTATCTCTTCTTCTTCCTTCAGTTTCATTCTTCTTTCTGTACTTTCTTATTCTGCTTCTCGATTTCTCTTTCTCTCGCTTGTTTCATATTCTCTCTCTCGACGTTCTTCTATTCTTAGTCTTCTCTTCATTATGCTCATTGTTGTAATGCTTCTTTTTCAATTTTCTTCTACTGCTTCTATTCTCTTCTTATGTCTTTTTACTTTTTCTTTTTTCCTGGTTTCTCTTTTTATTCTTCTTCTGTATTCTTACATTCTTTTAGCTCTCTTTTTATCGCTTTGCCTCTTTTGTCTATTTTAATTTCTTAATCATTTCTTCTTCTTCTTCTTCTTCTTCTTCTTCTTCTTTTCTTCTTCTTCTTCTTCGTTCTTCTTCTTCTTCTTCTTCTTCTTCTTCTTCTTCTTCTTCTTCTTCTTCTTCTTCTTTCTTCTTCTTCTTCTTCTTCTTCTTCTTCTCTTCTTCTTCTTCTTCTTCTTCTTTCTTCTTCTTCTTCTCTTCTTCTTCGTTCTTCATTTCTTCTTCTTCTCTTCTCTTCGTCTTCTTCTTCTCTTCTTTTCTTCTTTTCTTCTTCTCCTTCTTCTTCTTTTCTTTTCTTCTCTTTTTCTTTCTTCTTCTTTCTTCTTCTTCTTCTACTTTGTTCTATCTTCTTCTTTATATTCTTCTTACTATCTCTTCTTCTTCTCTTCTTTCTTTTTCTTTTTTATCTTCTTTCTTCTTCTTTTTTTCTTTTCCTTTCTTCTCTTCTTTTTCTTCTTCATTTTCTCTTCTTCTTCATTTTCTCTAGTCTTCATTCTCTCTTCTTCTTCTTCTCTTCTTCTTCTTCTTCTTCTTGTTCTTGTTCATCTTCTTCTTCTTCTTCTTTTCTTCTTCTTCCTTTTCTTCTTATTCTTCTTCTTTTCTTGCTTCTTCCTTCTTCTTCTTCTTTTAATTCTTATTCATTTTCTTCTCTTCTTCTTCCTTCTTCTTTCTTTTCTTCTTCCTTTCTTCGTTTCTTCTTCTTCTTCTTTCTTCTTCTTCTTCTTCTTCTTTTCTTCTTCTTCTTCTTCTTCTTCTTCTTCTTCTTCCATCTTATCCCGCAATTTGCAGGGTTGCCATAATGAATGCCACATCTCCATGCATCTCGGTTTCTGGTCTTGTTTCTTTGTCATAGCTGCTGTCTCTAATCCACACAACATTGCTGGTCTTATACAGATGTATATATATTTTTCCCTTCAGTTTTGTGGAAATTCGTTTTTGTTTTATAACACTATAGTATATCATATTGTATTATATCATATCTTACATATTTATATATAATATGATATATTCATATTATGTTACATTGTATTATATAATACTGTATCATGTCATGTTGTATTATGTTATGTAACACAATGTTATATCAATCATATCATATAGTTGGCGACAAACATATGAGAATCACTAATATCTTATTTTCGATATAAGTTTAAAATATCAAGATGACGGTGTTTCCATGGAAACAGTTTGCAATGCATTCGTTTGTAGTGAAGAAACAATTGGTCTTGAATTCATGACTCACGATTTCTTAGAAAATCGCAATTAAAATCATTGTTTCATGAATTGCTCTAAACCGACGTTCTTTTATTTGTAGGTCTGATAACCCAATTCATTATGGGCTCATTGTTGTAATGAAATTCTTAAAAAATGATGCAAAATATGTCCATTACAACATGCGGTTGGATGTCAGACCTGCATATATGTACACGTTGGTTTAAACCTTTTTTGTTTTATGTTGCCCTTGGGTTTCTCTAATTGTTATATAGGGGTTTTAATCGGGTATTTAGCGCAATGTTTATATAAGCGATACGTTTTTAGTAAAATAGCGACGAAGACCGTCGGGACATATATACTTTTAGAGGGATCTAATTTTAGAAGATTTTGTAAAATCATTTCAAGTGTGATATCAATGTTTTCAAGAAATTTATTGTTATTTCTAACAGGAATATTTGGAAAGTTTGAAACATCTTCATTTATTTTTTAAAAAACCACTGGGAATATAGTAATTTAATAGTTCAGACTTTTCATTGCCGTTTATGGTTACATCTCTGCTTGGATTTATCAAAGAACAAATACCTGATTTTCTCTTAAGGTTTTACTTATTTGCAAAAAAGGTTTCAAATTCCAAACTTTTGTACTATTATTATAGATATTTCATAATTTTCATAGTTTTTATTTTTTAAATTTAAATGTATCCCTCTTTCCATATCCACAGTATTATGTACTATATAATATCTATTATTATGTAAAAAGGACATGTTTTTTTTTGTTTTGTTTTTTTGTGTTTTTTTTTTTTTTGGGGGGGGGGGGCGGGTTGGTGTTGTTATCTAGTATTCGTGCTTGATTGGTGTTGTTTATTGGTGAAAATAAATTCGGAATTTCCAATCTTGATATGATCTTACGAAAATTTGACTCGAATTAGAAAACTATAGCCTGAGCGAGTCTAACTGCTCCAACCGTAGCCATCGTTAATATATATATAGCCTGACACAATAACCCCCTAGGACTGGCAGTTTGACGTCATTTTTTAGGTTTGTGTAGCGTCCAGTGAGTTGTCGTTTGTAGAGCTCAAGGAAACAAGTTAATACAACTGTGAGCTTCTTAAAAAAAAGTCTGATTGATAATACGCTTCAACAGTCGTAACGTCACCTCCCTCGTAACTTAGTAACTGGCTATAAACTATCGGAACAATGGAGGACGCCCTGATGAAATGTTTTTCCAACGCGCATAAAAGCGTATCCAGAGGGAAAAAGACATAAATCTGATCATGTTTTGACTTTTACACATTCTGATCACAAGATATATGAAAAGTTCTAGCCAGCTTGAAGAATAAAAAGTACATATTTTCTTTGTTTAGAACCACGATGGCCGCCGTTGCTGGGCAACGTGACATCAGACAATTGAATCCAATTGGGAGATATAATTTAGAGAAAAAGGAAAAGGCTGTCTAAAACAATAACAAAGAGCTAGAGACGTCAATTCCGTTTCATCAATACAGATAGTCTGGCTAGATTTCTCTGAGCCTGAAATCCCAAATTGTTATGGAGCTACAGTTGTCATGAAAATACTCTCAAACCAACACATGTGAAATTGAATGTAAACTTCAATTTGATATACGAAAACAGATAAAATTGACGTTTCAGGTTTCCCCTTTATCAATAAAAAGGATAAATGGAACACTACAGACGAATGAGATAATGTGGTAGTGGCACGGCCACATTATCTCATTCGTCTGTATATAGGGTTTCATTCATCTAATTTTGTTGATAAAAGGGAAACCCGAAACGTCCATTTTATCTGTTTTCGTATATTAAATTGAAGCTTACATTCAATTTCACATTGTTATTCAAACCAACACAAAACATTATCCACAACAAAACATACCCATCATTGCGTCCGGTCTTCAGACTACATGGCTTTTGGGCAAGGTGTACATATTTGCAGGTCTGACAACTGAGTGGATGAGCTTATTGGACACCATGGGTCTAATTCATGGACCGGGCCTATAGCAAAGTCTGAGACTTCGTAGTCCAAGACTTTGGGAAGTCCGAGACTACGAAAAGTAAGCTATTCATGGAGTCAGACTTTGTCCCTGACTAACAAGTCTCGGACCATGCGTGTGAAGCCTCAAACTACAGAGGTCAATCTATTTTTAACTGGGGATTCCCCGGAAACGTATCACAAAACGTCATAGAAATGTGTTACTTTTCCAGCTGCTCATGCATCATACGAAGTAGCACAGAAATCATCAAAATATCTATTTCTTCTTCGTGTTTGTTTTGATCCCCCCCCCCCCCCACACACACACAAAATAGTGTGAGACAAGTTTAGGGGTGTAAAAATTGTTTGAGAATGTGTGTGTGTGTGTGTGTGTGTGTGTGTGTGTGTGTGTGTGTATGTGTGTGTGTGTGTGTGTAATGTTTTTAGTAAATATAAGTCACGATTGCACTAAAATGATGCTTATCCACGGCGTAGCGTTGTTCTAAGTAGAGAGCAGTGGGGGCTGCCTGAAGCCTGGGATCTTGAAAATACTAAGGAAAGAGTGATGATGAAGTAGTAGTAGTAGTAGTAGTAGTAGTAGTAGTAGTAGTAGTAGTAGTAGTAGTAGTAGTAGTAGTAGTAGTAGTAGTAGTACGCACACACACAAACACACATACATACATACATATATACATACATACATACATACATACATACATACATACATACATACATACATACATACATACATACATACATACATTACATACATACATACATACATACATACATACATACATACATACATACATACATACATACATACATACATACAGTGAGAGAGATAGAGAGAGAGAGAGAGAGAGAGAGAGAGAGAGAGAGAGAGAGAGAGAGAGAGAGAGAGAGAGTGTGTGTGTTTGTGTGTGTGTGTGTGTGTTACGTTGTCACGTGATTACCTTTTCACCAATAGATAGTTCGAAGATGACGTCACTCAGGCCTTTGTTATTGTTTTTGCCATCCGCGTTTGTGAGTTGTTCTCACTAAACTGTATTAACCTGACTATAAACGTTCATGGTTACAGAGAGTTTGTGTGTTGGTCCGTTATACTTCCGGATGGCAATGTTGTGAACTCCTTGGCCAAGCGCATTCTATCTATACTGCCGTACTCTGAAAAAAAAAACATTTTAAAATTTTTGGTCAGAAAAGTCGTCCTTCAAATATCGATCGATTTAGAGAAGTCCCGGGTTTGAGAGTTTTTGCCAAGATGAGAGTCATTTATATCGATTGATATTTGAAGGACGAGTTTTCTGGACAAATTATTTAATATGTGTTTTTCCAGAGTAGGGCAGAATAGTGAAAGCCTTGTACCCATTGTCTACTATATAATATATAAGAAGTCACTGCTTGTACCCCATTTCCGTGTTTCAACCGTCATCATGTCAGTCAACACACCAACAAACAAACGACACACAAGCCAAACACTACCCGTAAGAGCGTCCCAACCGTCTTGTCAGTCAACACAGAAACAAACAAACGACACACGGGACAAACACAACCCGTTAAACTTGACATTTTTATATCGCCCTCGTCGGGGAACGCCATTATCATAAAGATTATTTACACACAACATCCGTGTTGACGATTTGTACACAAGGAAGGGGTGGGTGGAAATGTGTTTAACTCACTCAACCCTAACACCGACTATATCCGTACTTTACCTGGTTTACTTTTATCCCCATGCCTATCTATTACATTTTTCTGAGACAAATTATGTGCGTAGTATCAAAGCTAGTGTTTTTAATTTTTAAGCATATGCACATGCTTATTTTAATACATTTTTTTTTCCAGTTTTGAAAACGAGCAAAAATCTCGAGGATTGAGTGAGTTAATATAACTGACGTCCCGTCCACAGGGCGAATCGATTCAATGTGAGCAACCATCTCGAAGCGGTAAAGAAGGGGCAAAATTGACATCACTCAGCTCTTTGCTATTCTTTTTAGACAGTAATTTTTGTGATTAGTTCTCACTAAACTATTGATAGAACAAAGATGACGTCACTCGGGTCTTTGTTATTGTTTTTGCCATCCACGTTTATGAGTAATTCTCACTAAACTGTATTAACCAGACTATAGATAGTTCGAAGATGACGTCACTCAGGTCTTTGTTATTGTTTTTTTGCCATCCACGTGAGTTGTTCTCACTGAACTGTATTAACCAGACTATAAAAGTTCATCGATACACAGAGTTTGTGTGTTGGTCCGTTATACTTCCGGATGGCAATGTTGTGAACTCCTTGGCCAAGTGCATTCTATCTATAAAAGTTCATGGTTACACAGAGTTTTGTGTGTTGGTCCGTTATACTTTCGGATGGCAATGTTGTGAACTACTTAGCCAAGCGCATACTATCTATAGATAATTCGAAGATGACGTCACTCAGGTCTTTGTTATTGTTTTTTGCCATCCTCGTTTATGAGTAATGCTCACTGAACTGTATTAACCTGACTATAAACGTTCATGGATACACACCGTTTTATGTGTTGGTCCGTTATACTTCCGGATGGCAATGTTATGAGCTTCTTAGCCAAGCGCATATTATCTATATCATTCAGACTATAGATAGTATGCGCTTGGCTAAGAAGTTCACAACATTGCCATCCGGAAGTATAACTGCCCAACCCACAAAACTGTGTGCAACCATGAACGTTTTCGTCTGGTTAATACAATTGAGTGAGAATTACTCATAAACGCGGATGGCAAAAAAAGAAACAATAACAAAGACCTAAGTGACGTCAACTTCGAACTATCGATAGATAGTATGCGCTTGGCTAAGAAGCTCATAACATTGCCATCCTGTTGTGAGTATTTTACCCAGACGCATAGCATCAATCATGTCGGGGTTAACTTGATGCTTTGATTTGAGATGCGAGTTTGTAGTTATTATGTATGAGCCTCAGGCTCATTGAGCCGGAGCTCATTCCAGTTTCAATAGTGAAACGGTAAAGCGGACAACGGCCATTGCTTGTCATCATTCCGATAGGACGCCAGTCTGTCGCAAAATACGTCCCGCCAATCTAAAAGAAACAACTAGCCAAACATTGATGGGTGGGCAAGGTGTGGGGTGTGGGGGGGGGGGGGGGCAGAAAAAAATGTCGACTGGACCCAAGATTGATCTTGGTTTCTTTGTGTGTGAAGCGAGTGCACTACCAACTGAGCTATCGGAAGTTCCTGTACTCATCAAATTTGAGATCAACGTCTTCAATAAGATGAATGTGTTTTGTTTTGAACACTCCAGAAACCTACGGCTATGTGGTCTTGTGGTATGACACTCGCTTTCGAATCGGAAGGGTCTGGGTTCAGGCATAGTTGAGTCCTTGGAAAAGGCTCTTTACTCACATTCTCTCACCATACTCAGGCGTAAAAATGAGTACCTGACCGTCAACAGCGTTGTCTCTGTACCGAAAAAAAATTGTAATATCGCCTAATAGGCGTCATGTCCGGTCCTTCATGTTAAAATATTGCTGTTGGTCAGGGACCCCTTGTAAAGCGCTTTTGACGCCTGTTCGGCGATATTACAATTTTTTTCCGACAGAGACAACGCTATTAACGAACAGGTACGCATTTTTCCACTTGATACGATGAGAGGGTGTGAGTAAATTAAAGCCTATCCCAAGGACTCAACTATGCGCCGAGCGAGGCTCAAACACAGGACCTTCCGATCCGAAAGCATTGAACAATGAAGTAGAATAGTAAAAGTTGGGATTTAATTCACATGCTAATAATGTGGACGTTTCGGATTTCCCCTTTGTCAATTGAGAAGACGACCAATAAGACACAACCTATTAAAAAAAACAAAAACAAAGAAAAAAAAACAATTAAGTCAACAACCCCCCCCCCCCCCCCCCCCAAAAAAAAAAGCAAGCAAACAAAATAAAAAAAATGTGTGCTTCTATGTAGAACAATATCCATCAACTAAATGTGCTCACTCAAAGTGCTTTACCCGTGTGTAAGGAGGGCGCTCTTTTTATTTATTTTTTTTTCGACAGAGAGACAACATTGTTTGTGTGGGTTACACCTGAGTACGGTGACAGAATGGCAGTAAAGTGCTTTCTCCAGGGACTCAACTTAGCGTCGCTCTCATCGGTATTCGAACCAGTGACCAGTTATGTCATATGGCGATTGTAATACAAGACCTCAAAGCCACACGGTGTGAGATGGTTGAGGATGACGTTGTCAAGACGAGTAAACAAAACAATGATAGTGATAGGACCGGAAATAAACGATGCTATTTTAAACAAGCAGTTAAAGATAATTTAAATATAATAAAGGTATAATAAAACAAAAAGCATTTGTTTTTTAGTTAAGTTTTTATTCTAATTCTTATTTTAAAGATACTGAAAACGAATAAAGAGGGAGTCATTGTCTTATAACAATTGAAGTAAATTAATATTTAAAAAATTAACTACTCTTTGACACAGTCTTGCTACAAATCTAAAGACATCTGGCATAGTTTTCTCCCTTGTTCACAAAGTTCACTTTCGTTTTCGTTTTTGGTTTTCTCGTCTGCTCTAAGAAATCGACTCACCCAGTCAAAACTGAACTGACATTACTTGCCTATTAATTTTGCAGTAATAACAGGTATTGGTATTCTAAACAACTACGAATGAACCGATTTTTGATTATAACTGTCACAAAGCATCAATATGCAACTTCCAATATTGATAGGTCCTGTCGATTCGTATCGTATTTGATGAATGAGAATGAAACGGAACCGGTTTCATTATATTCTGCCGAGCTGTGGTCAAATTTGAGTTGGGCTTTTTTCCACCTTGTTCTGGATAGCAGATTAGTGAAATTGATAAAGAGCCTAGACAGGTTTCTTCCTTCCCTCTTCAATCCACGTTATTATCACCGTTAGGCCACCCTGTTTTGTTTTGTTTTTCATCAGTTCAGTCGTCAACAGTCCATCCGTAAGGCTCTCACGACTGTCATTATTCCCAGACACCTTTTTTTTTTTTAAATTCCGTCTTCTTTTTACAGAACATTGCAAGGGATAAATGTCCCATCCATCCTCCCCCCACCTCCTTTTTTAAATCTCTCTCTCTCTCTCTCTCTCTCTCTCTCTCTCTCTCTCTCTCTCTCTCTCTCTCTCTCTCTCTCTCTCTCTCTCTCTCTCTCTCTCTCTCTCTCTCTCTCTCTTGGTTCCTTTCTAGTTTCTAGTAAATTGTCATATTCGTCCCCACTCCGATCTCAAAAAGTGTCTAAAGAGAATAAATAATTCAAAAGCAAACAAACAAATATTCAGAGAGCGACCAAATGGTCAGATAGAGGAGAAAAAAAACAAACAAAAATATTTTTTAAAAATAAAAACAATTTTAGAAATTCATGCTCAGAAATGGAACAAAAGGCCAAACAAAAAGGAGAAAAGAATAGACTCGCTCCAAAAAAAAAAAGAAGTGGGGGGAGGATGGATGCGATATTTATCCCTTGCAACGTACTGTAAAAAAAAGACGGAATTTTTTTTTTTTTCCAAAGTGGCGGGACCAGGATTCGAACCCACAACGTCGACTCTGGTAAAACTTCCAGGGCAGATGACTAAACCATTCGGCCATGACACCCACTTCGAAGTCGACGCATATTGTGTATATGTAGTAACAACTGATTTAATGTTGGTTAATTTTATGTTTTTATAGATATTCTATTAACTTTCCTTATTTCTATGTGTATTTGGAAACATTCCATATTCTGGAATGTGGATAATTGTTTAAAAGAGCAGAGTTTCAAATATGTGTCCGGGAATAACGAATTTTCGTTATCCCCAGACAGGTGTCAGGGGATAATCACAGCGCATCCATAATCGTGTTTGTGATTATACCAGCCACTTGCAATGTACTGCTATTGAGTGGCCAGCATTTTTGTTTCCGGTTTTGAAAAGAAAACTGTTGGTGCATCCTAAAATATTCGCTTTTCATTTTCTATGACAGGAAATGACAAGTACACTAGACTATAGTCGTTGGAAAGGGCATAAAATTCTGCATACAACGGCACTAGAGATAATTCCCCTCCAATTTCATAATATTGAGAAATCTTTGTGTAAACATTTTAAAACCAGAAACTGTCCTTAATAAAAATGTAAAAATATCCATTTGAGATCTGTATTAAAAAAGCTTCACTGAAAATTTCAGGGCATAATGTGCTTGAACAGAGAAATTATAGCTCACACAAGATTTCTGTAATTTAGGGGACACTACTGTGATTATACACAAATATGTCTGTGAATAACGATGGACGATTATAGCCAGGCAGTGTCTGTCTTAAATCTCCATTGATTAGACACAGATGCTTTTTTGAAACTCCTCTCTTTTTAAAATTTATTTACTTTTGAGAATATGAAAGCTTTCTCAATGCACTGTGATTTGTTAATTGAAGTGCACGCAATTTTGGGACTCTGTGCTAAAGGGTGTGAAAAACAAAAATTGAACAGAAGAGAGAAATAAATGGGTTGTCAAGAGGAAAAGCAGGCAGAAAAGATGGATTTTGATTGTTGTTTCGCTTAGATTAAATCACAAGCTATTTCAGCAGAACCTTATTTTTATTAAATTATATGATTATGGCAGAAGTACAATATGTAAATGAAATGATTCTGTCATTTTTTTTGGTGAGGGTGACATCATTGCCTGGATAAAGAAGGTGAGGCTGGTTGCAAAGTTGAAAGGCATAACGCAGGTTGAAAATTTCTTACCGTTGTATCTGGAGGGGGATGCATTAGCGTTGTACTTGCAGTGGATGAGGTGCAGCAGTTGAATGCGGGAGAAATTGAACAGCATTTGATTGAGGCATTTGCCGACGGGCCATTTGTGGCGCATAAAAAGATGATCGAAAAGAAATGGATGGATGAACAAGTTGATGTGTTTTGCACAGAGTTGAGGAGGCTTGGTGGATTGGCTGGATTTAATGGCAAAGGGTTGGATAGATTGGTGAAGTTGTGTTTTGTTAAGGGTTTTCCTGATGCAATATCGTGTGAGCTTCAGCAAGTAGAAAATTTATTTCAGATGTCAATGGCGGACCTGCTTAATACAGCGCAAATTCTTACTGCCAACAAAGGGTGTGTTGCAGGGGCAGTGAGAACCATTACCCACACAAGAAGCTTAGGTGAGCAGACAAAACCGTTTAGTGGTTGTTTTCGTTGCGGTTGGCCACACATGAAAAAGAACTGTGACCAAAATGTGACACAAGTAAGGTGTTATAGGTGCAACAAAAAAGGGCCTTTCGTGAAACATTGCACAAATCTGAGCACACGATGGGTTCAGGGAAACAAAGTGGGGGTCACTGGTGCGCCAGTTACCCCCGTTACACTCTCTCTCAGTAATAATAATTCATGCAGACAAATGGAAAGGCATTGGTAGATAGAGGGTGTATGACGATGGTGGTTAGTTCGAAGTTGGTTGGAGCTGGACAATGTAAAGGAAGAGACTATATATTTGCATTTGACGGGTCGCGGGTGGCGTGTTATGGTGAACAAGACATGCGATTTGAAGTAGAAGGGACAATGGTGTTGGTGAAAGCAAAGTTATGACTATGTGGTCTAGTGGTATGACTCTCTCCTTCAGATTGGAAGGTCCTGGGTTTGAGACACGCTCTGAGTGGAGCATAGTTGAGTCCTTAGAAAAAGCTCTTTACTCACATTCTCTCACTGTATGCAGGTGTAAAATGAGTACCTGACCATTAACTGTGTCGTCTCTCTCCGCAAAAATAGACAATTAGATTACCATGCCTCTCGGACAGTCGTCATACCGTAAACAATGGCCGTGATTGGTTGACATAGCAAACTACACAGGTTTTACTATCGATGTTATTTGTCATAGTAAAATACCCACTGTTCTACCGCTTGATCTTAGAACCAACAAAGAAAGCTGTATGTAGACTTAAACGTTTATAATATGATAGAGAAAATCGTGAGATAACTTGTTACTCATCTGGCGGTATAAAGACAATAACAATGATCAGAGAGAGGTCGATTTCATTCACGTTATTGTTTATAAACAACCAACTATGTTTGTCCGAGCACGTGTGAAGGTTTGTCACAAATTCCATGTTTTGATTGGTCAAAAATCTACTGGTTCATTGTAATATCGCCTAACAGGCGTCAGTCATGTCTCTTCCTACATGTTAAGTGTTGCTGTTGGCTAGGGACCCCTTGCAAAGTGCTTTGAGCATGTTTATTGTTTATTGCGCTATTTAAATGTTCAAATTTTTAAATTTTTTTTTTTAATAATAACTTTCAGGTGGAAGAAGAAGTATTAATCAAAATGTCGACACGCCTCCCTACAGATGTTGTTCCAGTTTCCTATGATGTTTGTTTGAAGCCAGACTTGAAAGCTCTCACATTTCAAGGATGGGAAACCATTACAGTAAAGGTAATATGTGTGTGGGTTTATCTGGTCACATTAGTCAAGCTATGTTAAGCAATGTCAGTTGTTGGGTGGGTGACAGTGTGGACAAAATACATTTGAAGGATGGGAAACCATTATAATGAAGGTAATATGTGTGTGGTTTTATCTTGTCACAAAAGTCAACCTATGTTAAGCATGGTCAGTGGTTGGGTGGGTGACAGTGTGGACAAAGTACTGAGTTTGTTTTCAATCATTCATTATTGTTCTTCTCCTGAATCAGTGAATGAGACAGAATGAACATCCCGCATTTAACACTAGTTAAATCCATATGATTAAAACCAGTTTTGGAGTTTCTTTTTACTTTTGTTTTGCTTTGTTTTGGGGTTAGTTTTCTTTTATTATTATTTTTTTTAATTGGTTACTTTTATGCACAAAGAAATCAAACTTCTATTTTCACGTTTTCTTTTTGCCGACTTGACATGCTTAATAAATTTCTGTCATCCGTCATGTTTTAAGGTTATTATATTGTCGTTTTTACTGTTTTTTACCCTGAAGAAGGGTTTTGATTCTGAAACAATCCGTGTTTGATATTTTTTTTCTTTATTGAAGCTGTTACTGTTGCAGTTGTTTTTTCTCCGGTTCAGATAAGTAAGTACATTTTACGGCCCAAAGTTTATATTTCAAAGTCTTCTCTTCCTCAGGTGAAATCGTCCACTAATCGGATCTGCATCAATGCCTACGACATCACGTTTGTCAAAGTGTCCCTCAAAAGTAAGCTTCCCTAGAATGAGGTGACCAAGTCCAGCCCCTGGATGTGCCCCCTCCCCCCTTACAACCTCAGATTGAAAATTATTAACCAAATAAGGTAAAATGTTCATCATTTGTCAGATTTCACCCTTCTCCAAACTTGAGAAAAAAAACATCGATCAGGTTATTTCAATGTCCAGATATATCATATATCTTGGTCGTTGACCACTTTGTTAACATCTTTATCTGGACATTGAAATAACCTGTTTGATGTTCTTTGTCTCAAGTGTGAGGGAAGGGTGAAATGATGGATATTTTACATAGTTTGTTTAATAATTTTCAGTTTGGGGGGAAGGAGGGGGGTGGGCACATTTGGGGGCTGGTCTTCGTCACACCAGCTGGCTTTAGTCACCCCACTCCACAATGGTTGATGGTTAATAAAGCGCAAATTCTTACTGCCAACAAAGGGTGTGTTGCAGGGGCAGTGAGAACCATTACCCACACAAGAAGCTTTGGTATCCGTATTGTATCATTTTTGTGCGGCTATGCGGTGGTCTTGTGGTATAACACTCACTTTTGGATCGGAAGATCCTGGGTTCGAGCCTTGCTTGGCGCATAGTTGAGTCCTTGAAAAAGGCTCTTTATTCACATTCTCTCACCGTACTCAGGTGTAAAATGAGTACCTGGCTGTTAGCAGCATTCTCTCTGTAAGAAAAATATTGTTATATCACCTAACAGGCATCATGTCTCGTTATACGTGTTGCTATGAGTCCCTTTGTAAAGCGCTTTGAGCATGTTTAAAGTTACCATTTCCATGCCCGATTCCAAATAGTTGAGACATTGTACTTCCAATGACAGAATTTATGAAGGACAACAGACAAGGCTGAAAGGACTCTGCTGACCTGATGACGTCGTCGCCAAACAACCAGCTTCGAATTAAAGCAGCTGATATACATGATAAGACATGGAACAAGATAAAAAAGTTAGCTCGGGATAGAGAAGGATGGAAACTGTTGGTCTGTGGCCTATACCCTGACCCAGGGTGAAAAAGGCAATGATGATGACTTCCACATCACCCCCAAGGACATGGGGCATTTTGCTCAACTTTGAGCAGATCTTTGTTGTCCTTGAGCAAGAACCCTAGCCCCAACTGACTTTATGGTGATCCACTGTGACTGATTACTGAGCTATCTCAGCCCCTACCAACTTTGTGGTGCCCCACTGTGACTGATGCCTGAGTTATTTCAGCCTTTTGATCAAAGTAGTCCTTCAAAGCCATTAGGCTCATAGAGCCAGAGTTTTTCCTCGTGTTTAAAATGTAAAACGGATAATACCAATTGTTTGCCACCCTTTGGATAGGATGCCAGTACCATCAATTGGGAAAGCTGCCCAATCACTGCTGGGTGGACATGGGGATCAGAAAAGAATCTGACTTCACTCCGGGACCAATCACGGTTCCTCTGCGTGTGAAGCAAGTGCTCTACCAACCCAGCTAGTGGGACCCCTTGTTTTCTCAGACAGACCCTAGGGAAATTTCATCGTAGGATGGATAAAGGGAATTCATGATTTTCTATTTTGTTTGTTGTTGTTATTATTATTATTATTATTATTATTATTATTATTATTATTATTATTATTATTATTATTATTATTATTATTATTGTTATTATTATGATTATTGTTATTATTATTATTATTATTATTATTATTATTATTGTTATTATTATTATTATTATTATTATTATTATTATTATTATTGTTATTATTATTATTGTTATTATTATTATTATTATTATTATTATTATTATTATTATTATTATTATTATTATTATTATTATTATTATTATTATTACTATTATTATCATTTTTCATATTATCATTTTTAGTATTATTATTATTTTATTTTTATTTTTTATTATTTTATTTTATTCTTTTTTGTTTTTGTTTTTTGTTTTTTTTTGTGTTGACAGAGACAGATGAAGACAAAGAAGCGAAAATGACTGATATGAATTACAATCAGAAGACAGAAATGGCCACCTTTGATTTTGAATTTGAAATTAAGGTAAACACTTGAAAAGTGTGGGATTTTTTCTTTATAATTGAATTTCCAAACATGGGGACGAGATTAAGGTAAACACTGAACAGTTTGGGATTTTTCCGTTATAAATTAATTTATAAATCAACATATGGATTGACAACTTCATGAAAGGCAAACCCAATCAGTGATCATCCAAGTCTGTCCCAGTAGAATCTGGTGTTCCTCAACGCCATACCCAATCAGTGATCATCCAAGTCTGTCCCAGTAGAATCTGGTGTTCCTCAAGGCCATACCCAATCAGTGATCATTCACGGTGAATCATCCATGTCTGTCCCAGTAGAATCTGGTGTTCCTCAAGGCCATACCCAATCAGTGAATCATCCAAGTCTGTCCTAGTAGAATCTGGTGTTCCTCAAGGCCATACCCTATCAGTGAATCATCCAAGTCTGTCCCAGTAGAATCTGGTGTTCCTCAAGGCCATACCCTATCAGGGATCATCCAAGTCTGTCCCAGTAAAATCTGGTGTTCCTCAAGGCCATAACCAATCAGTGAATCATCCAAGTCTGTCCCAGTAGAATTTGGTGTTCCTCAAGGCCATACCCCATCAGGGATCATCCACGGTGAATCATCCAGGTCTGTCCCAGTAGAATCTGGTGTTCCTCAAGGCCATACCCTATCAGTGAATCATCCAAGTCTGTCCTTGTAGAATCTGGTGTTCCTCAAGGCCATACCCAATCAGTGAATCATCCAAGTCTGTCCCAGTAGAATCTGGTGTTCCTCAAGGCCATACCCAATCAGTGAATCATCCAAGTCTGTCCCAGTAGAATCTGGTGTTCCTCAAGGCTCAGTCCTTGGTCCCACTCTCTTTCTTTTTTTTATATCAATGACCTGGCAGATGCTCTTAAATCGAAAGTCTGTCCTTTTGCAGATGACCAATTGCATATGTGATAATAAAATCACAAGAAGATGGAGCACAGCTGCAAAATGACCTTGAGAAACTGGCGGCTTTGGAACAGGCACCGCATGGGGTTTCATCGAGAGAAATGCAATATCATTTCCATCTCCAGAAAGAAATTTTCACTTTCATACAATTATAAGCTACAGAACCACACCTTAGAGCACATAACATCAGCCAAATATTTAGGAAAAACAATAAAATCAGACTTAAAATGCGATGAGCACAGCAAAAGTAAATAGGACCCTGGGTTTTCTTCCAGGAAATTTAAAGATTAAATAAACAAGCCTAAAATCATTAGCTTACAAGTCATTTGTTTGATCACAAATTGAATACACATGCTCTGTTTGGGACCCACACACAAAAACACCTTGTTGATAAACCTGAGGCAGTACAGAGATGAGCCGCTCGTTTTGTAACAGGAAATTTTACCCCAGAACCGTCACAAATTGGAGCAATTTACCACGGAAAGTTGCATGCGGCTATGTGGTCTTGTATGACACTCACTTTCGGATCGTAAGGTCCTGGGTTCGAGCCTCACTCGGCACATAGTTGAGTCTTTGGAGCAATTTACCACGGAAAGTTGCATGCGGCTATGTGGTCTTGTATGACACTCACTTTCGGATCGTAAGGTCCTGGGTTCGAGCCTCACTCGGCACATAGTTGAGTCTTTGGAAAAGACTCTTTACTCACATTCTCTCACTGTACTCAGGTGTAAAAAATTATAATGTTGCCTAACAGGCACCATGTCTCATTCTCTATGTTATATGTTGCTGTTGGTCTGACACCCGTTGTAAAGCGCTTTGAGTACGTTTAGTGGATATTGTGCTGTATAAAAGCTCAAGTTTATTTTGTTTGTTGTATTTTTGGTATCATTTGCACCCACTTTAGATTTATTTACAGAGCTTCTAGATCACTACTGAATGTTCAAATTAATGTTATTGTTCATGTCAAAATCTTCATGAGAGAAGGTGGACATTAAAGGAAGATTCAGATTAATATGGTAAACACTTGAATAGTGTGGGATTCAAATACAGTGGAATCTCCCGATAACGACATGCCACGGGACCGAGTTTTTATGTCGTTATCCGGAGGTGTCGTTATTTAGAGGTTTCCAAGATGGCGGACAAAGTGGGCGTGGTAAGGCCCGCGGGACCATTGACAAAACAAACAAAACATTGTAGTGTATTCCTCTTAGAGGGTTCTTATGCGTGTGTCTGGATGAGACTTTTTGGTGATCTGAACTGAGTACACTGATAGTGTGCTCCTGGAATCTACATATGTTCCCTATTTAAACCATTCCCCTTTGTCTTACTTTTATTTATGTCATTTCAATTGTAAATCTAGAATGTTTTTTACTATCCAATTTTCTTCCTTTTTACTGGTGCTGATATGACATAGATGTGTCACAAGCGCTGTAAAACTCTTTAAAACAAACAAAAACAGGTAATTCGGATGCTGCTAGTTAGATAAAATTCCTCCTCCTCTTCCTCCTTCCACAAAAACACAACAACTACTACTACTACTACTACCATTACTGCTACTACTTCTACTACTACTACTATACTACTACTATTATTATTATTATTACTACTACTACTTCTACTACTACAACAGCTACTACTACAACAACAACTACTACTACTACTACTACTACTACTACTACTACTACTACTACTACTACTAGTACTACTACTACTACTACTACTACTACTATCACCACATAATATCACATTTTCCAAGATTTTGTGTTTACTTGCTTACTCTTAGATTTATACCTTGGTTTTTATTAATGCATATCAGCCAAGATTCGTCATTTCTCATTGGTTTCAAAAGCTGCGTTCTCATTGGTTCAAGCAGGAATCGTTTTTATAAACTTTGAGTCCTCATACTCGGTATTTTTAGTATCAGATATCTACGAAAACTGCTGAAAATCTCCAAAATGATGTCCTTATTTGAACGTTTTATCAAAAAATGCGTCGTTATTTGGAGGTTTTTTTTTACTGATTTTAAATAGAGAAAAAATCGGGCCCACGGGCCAATGTCGTTATCCAAGAGGTTGTCACGATTCGGGGGTGTCGTAATCGGGAGGTTCCACTGTATTGTATGAAATTGCTAACATTCTAAACATAAATGTAAAAGTATCCTAGAGGTTTCAAGTAAAAAAAATAATTTTTTAATCAAGTTTTAAGTTTCATATGTCTTCCCTCCCCCTCGGTTCCAATTGTCAAAATGGCATTTTTAAGAGTAAAATTTTTTTTTTTAATTCAAGCTTTATATGTTTTTACTCCTATTTTGTTCATGTCTTTCCTGTTAATATTTTGTTTACCTTCCAGCCAGGAGAGTACCTTTTGTCCATTGAATTCTCTGGCAACTTGAATGACCAAATGCGTGGATTTTACAGGAATAAATACATCACAGCTGACAAAGAAACACGTTATGCTGCAGTAACACATTTTGAGGTTGGTTTTGCTGGAGATTTATAATGGTGTCATCTGTTTTTTCTTTTCTATTGATACCTAATTTGTACTAATCTTTTAACTAAATTGTCTTCGCTTCTTGTGAAACATAGTTAGCATCTACGAGTGTCTGCCATCTGCTTCTATCCTTAGCCATCTTCGTGGTAGCCTCCCAGGTGAGGCCTGCCATTTTCAGTTCGTCAGACAGTGAGTGCCTCCATGTCAGTTTCCGACAACCCACCTTTGTGTCCCTTGATGATTCCAATCATCTCTCTGTTATGCACTGTATTAGTTTTCCTTTAACCTATGATTTGTAAACAATTGAGTGTGTTCCTCATGGCAGGGACCTGTGCTTGTGTCTGGATGAGACATTTAGTGATCTCAAACTAAGTACACTGATAGTGTGCTCTTGGGATCTACATATGTTCCCTATTTGAACCAATTTCCCTTTGTCTTGCTTATTCTTGTGTGCTTTAATTGAAAGTCTAGAGCTTTTTACTACCCATTTTCTTCTTTTTTTCTGGTACTGATATGACCTTAATGTGTTGCAAACACCCTAAAACCCCTAAAAACAAACAAACAAAGCCATAAATAATCAATTTCAACGACATCATTTTTCAGTATTTATTAGTCTATCTAGCTCAGAGAGGAGATGGACACCACTGAGCTATACAAGTCCATTGCAAAAAACACATGGAAAACAGTTAACACAACACTTGACAAACCGAATCAGCCATGCCCCGGTAGAGTAAAAACCGCGTTTAATGGCGGAAAATGATGAGATCTGCATCCCGTGTATCCCCTGACAATCATCAGATCATGAGATTGATGATGACGATGACAATAGGACTGGAATCAGCTGGGTGACAAAGAAGTTACATGTAAAACTGTGGATGCCTTCAACTCACACGTATGCAAAGACTAGCCATATGTGACCACTTGTGCCCGCCACCCCCTAGAATGTCATACTTTACAGATATAGATACCAAGCTGATTGCAGCTGGTTTTACTCTCGCCTTCGGATCGGAAGGTTCTGAGTTCGAGACCCTCTCTGAGTGATGCATATTTGAATCCTTGAAAAAGGCGCTTTACTCACATTCTCAATGATAAGTCTTTATTGTCCTCAAAATAATAGCAATTTGTCATTTGGTTACACATTTATAACAATACAATACTATGAAGAACATACATGCACATGCACATAAATAACATCATAATCATCATCACCATCATTGCTATCAACAACATTATCATCATCATCATCCTCATCATCATTATCACCATCATTATCACCATCATCATTATCATCATCATCATCATCATCATCATCATAGCACAGCATACTGTCATTCATGTTTGATAGTTTTTACTTTCTCCCAATGACTATGACAGGCGACGGGTGCCAGGAGGGCGTATCCATGCTGGGATGACCCGTGCTTCAAAGCCACATTTGTGTTTACCCTGATTGCCCCAAAGGACAGGGTGGCTCTCTCCAACATGGTGAGTCCTTTGTGTTTACCCTGACCCGACTACTAGTACCAAAAATTCGTAGATTTACAAAATTTCGGCTCCAATTTCAGAACTGGCGTCTATGAGGTCTTTTGGTATGAGACTCGTGTTTGGTTTGGAAGGTCCTCAGCGCATAGTTCAGTCCTTGGAAAGGGCTCTTTACTCACATTCTCTCACCGTACTCAGATGTAAAATGAGTGCCTGGTCGTTAACCGCCTTGTCTCTGTCCAAAAAAAAAATTGTAATATCGCCTAACAGGCGTCATGTCATGTCCTACATATTAAGTGCTACTGTTGGCCAGGGTCCCCTTGTAAAGCGCTTTGAGTATGCTTAGTGGATGTTGCGCTATATAAACGCTCAATTTGATTTTTAAAATGTTTAACTTCATGAGCATCTCAAAGTCATTGAAAATGAAAGTGTGGTCCCACATCTGATAATTGAAATGAATAAGAAGTGTTATTTAATCCTCGTGATGGTAATTTGTTGTTCTACAAAGTTAACTAAAAAAAAAAACAATTTTTTTTAAATTGAGCTTTTACATAGCGCAATATCCACTAAATGTGCCCAAATGCTTTACAATACTGCAACTTTACTATAACTACTAGTATTTTTATCTATTAAAAACTACACATTTTTTAATTGTCACTATGGAAGGTGTGAAATCCAAGATGGTAGACTTGCCAACTTGTAAACTTTTCTCATATTTATTTTATGTGTAAAGTTGGGATTTTTTTAATATGAGAAAATCAACCTAAATATCGGGGAAAGTATGATAAATCTTTTAAAATGGTTATGGTTGGTTGTCACATTTGAGTATTTGTGAACAAAAAAAAATAAATAAATGAATACTTCGAAAATAAGTTTAGTTTAAAAAGAAAAAAAAATAGATAAAATTGTAATTAATAATAAATAAATAGAAGGTTGCTGATTGTCTGATAATTACAGAATTCAGTATTTGTAAAAATATCTGTCTATTTCCCAAGTCGTAGTGATACTAAGCTGCTAGAAACTGTGGAGTGTAAAAACTAATAAACAAAAACAATAAAACATCTTCAAAAGAAAAAAAAAAGAACAAAATACTGAGCGTAGAACGTTTCAGGCTCGAAACCCTTCTTCAGGAATTGCAGGAATAATAAAAATTTAAAAACCCAGAAAATTTTGTGCGCATTGCATTATAACAGACATAAGATAAGATAAGATATACTTTGTTGATCCTGATTGGAAATTATCATGATGTTACATATCATTCATCGTTATATTAATACATATTTATACACTGTCATGAACTAATTGATGAAAATACGAAGCTAATTAAAAACAAAATAAACATCAAATAGAATAAAATATTCATGAAATATACAGCAGTTACAAGCAATGCTATAAAAATCAGACATGAAAGTAGAATAGAGTTGTAATAATGGATTTGTAATGTAAATAGAATTTTGAAAAGAGATTGGGAAGGATTGCACACAGCAGCCAACACAGGTTGATAAAAGTAAAAATAAAGTATGGCATTTGAATGTATAAATAAATATTAGATAATGTAGATATAGCACCATGTAAACATGCATAAGTAAATAGATTTTAGAGCGACTGTAGTTTCACAGAAGTTGGTTTTCATCAGGAGTCATTTTTGGTTTTTGGTTTTGTTTTTTTGTTTTTGCTTGTTTTTGTTTTGTTTTGTTTTATACTTTCAGTTTTGTTTCTCTCTCCCTTTTTTCCCCAATTTGTTCGACGTTTGTCTGTTTTTGTTTGGTGTTGTTTTTTGTTTTTTTTGTTGTTTTTTTTTGTTTCTCTCCATTATATTCTTTTTCCCATTTCCTCTTCTTTTGTCTATTTTTCTTTTTTTTTTAAATGGATTTCTGTTAATTTATATTATTAATTTAATCTGTAGCCAGTAGAAGAGGAGAAGACTGTAGAAGGTGACCCAAACCTGAAAGAGGTTCAATTCCAGACAACGCCAATCATGTCAACCTACTTGACCGCCTTTGTGGTGGGAGAATACGATTTTGTGGAGTCGACTACCGTCAATGGGACTAAGGTTCGAGTCTATTGCCCTGTGGGGGAGGCAGAACATGGACGGTTTGCTCTTGAGGTGAAAGGTCATTTAGATACACTATATATTTAGTTTGAGTTAATACATTAAGAATTATGTACTCACATTGACAGGTCTGACCACCGAAGACAATTATGAGCTTGATTTAACATTTGTTATAATGGACAATATTAGATGTTGGTTTTGTAGAAACTAATTAAACTGAAATTTAATACAATATAGATAGTATGCACTTGTCTAAGAAACTCACAACATTGCCATCCAGAAGTATAACAGACCAACACACAAAACTATGTGTAACCTTGAATGTCTATAGTCTGGTTAATACAGATTAGTGAGAATTACTCACAAACGTGGATGGCAAAAAACAATAACAAAGACCTGAGACCATTTTTGAGTTCTCAATCTGCCACAGTTGGTTTGGGAGTATTTCCATTATTACAAAGAGACCATAACATATTGGGTTGCCAGACCTGTAAATAAGTACACATTGGTTTAAGTGTATTTCCATTACAACAATGAAACTATAAAAATTTAGGTGGTCAGACCTGTAAAAGAGTACATTTTGATTTGAGAGTATTTCCATTACAACAATGAGACCATAGCAATTTGGGTTGCCAGACCTGTAAATAAGTACACGTTGGTGTGAGAGCACTTCCATTACACAATGAGACCATAACAATTTGGGTTGCCAGACCTGTAAATAAGTACATGTTGGTGTGAGAGTATTTCCATTACACAATGAGACCATAACAATTTGGGTTGCCAGACCTGTAAATAAGTACATGTTGGTGTGAGAGTATTTCCATTACAACAATGAGACCATAACAATTTGGGTTGCCAGACCTGTAAATAAGTACATGTTGGTGTGAGAGTATTTCCATTACACAATGAGACCATAACAATTTGGGTTGCCAGACCTGTAAATAAGTACATGTTGGTGTGAGATTACTTCCATTACAACAATGAGACCATAACAATTTGGGTTGCCAGACCTGTAAATAAGAAGAAATTGATAAAGAGGAAATCCTTCACATCTCTGATTTAATTCATCCCATCTTTTTGGAGTTTATTTTTAAATCAATTAACTGGCATACTCTGTAAAAACTTATTTAATATTTTTTTCAGCAAACTCATCCTTCAAATATCGATAGATTTAAATGTCCCTCATCTTGTTAAAAACTCTCAAACTTAAGACTTCACCAAGTCCCAGAGTTTTCCAACCAATTTTTTCTAGAATATGGCAGTTATCTGTTTAAAACATTTGATAGAGAATTAATTCTTTGATGTTTTGTTGGGTCAAATATGCTGTAATATTCCACCCCTCCCTTTGGAAAACCCTGTTATTTCTTAGTAAAGACATAATAGTTGAATATTGCTTTGAGCACATTGAATAACAATGTTATTCAACGATTGCAGAATATTTTCACACATTTTATTGGTGTGAAATAAGGTGTTAAAGACAGCTGATTGGTAATTATAAATAATCTTTTGGTGCGCATGAATACAAATCTAATGTTTTTCTTTTTGGGTCAAATTGTCGTTCCAGCAGATGGAGAAAAACACAAATTATGGCAATTTGAAGAACTATTACCATACAGTTGGTCACGAAATATTTAATGTTACACAGAGAGGTGGAATAGACGTATTCTTCATTTCTTTGTATTTATGTAACTCATTATATTTTTATAATACACTCACAAGCTCGTAGTGTTATTGGGCACGATAAAAATAGCGTTTTTAATACATACAAAGAAATGAAAGAATCGTATAAAATGTCACTGACTGGAGACATAATTACACCACATTACACTTTTAAATAAGATTGCAAGTAATTTTGGCCATGAAAACTTCAGTTCAGACGAAGTTCAGGTAGAACATGGGATAGACTTTTTATGTGTCAACCAGTTATCTTTTCCTTGGTCCATAGACAATGATCACATGACAGATGAGATGTATAATATCTAACATCCGTGTGAGTTTTTGTATCATTCCCATGTTTTGTTTGAATTCTGTGGCACAGTTGATATTTTTGGGACAGCCCTCAAAGTTAAAATATTTATGCCCTGTGCAACCATGCTCATGATGGTGGCATCCTTATTCATCAATTTATTATCCGTAATGTAATATAATGTATTGGAATGAACTGTAATAATTTATGTATTCAGTGTACAAAATCCACTACGTGCTCTCAGGCGCTACACATACAAAGGCAAAAAAAATAATAAAAAATTATGCTCTTCTCCTCCACGACATCATAAGATATCATCGCCTAGGCATTCCATGAAAAGGAATATAGATGATAATTCATCAAACAAGGTGTCCGATGTCAACAGGAATCACCCATGTTGTTCAAATGAGCAAATTAGGGGGGGGGGTTTAATAATCTTGCCCAAGGAAAAAAATACAAAAGTGTCTGAAGCGGGGCTCAAACACTGGACTTTCCGGGTCACAGTGCAATGCCTTAACCAATCAGCCACTTCGTAGTATTAACCCTTTCCTTACCAGCCATTTTCAAAATTTTCCCCAAAACTTCACACCCACCCAACACAAAAACTATTTTCCAATAGGTGATAAGGATGGAGATAAAGATAAAGGGAGTAAATCTGACTCATGAATAAGGGAACAACCCAAAATAAACGACGTTTCGGCCTTTGGCCTTTTTCAAGTAAACACAAAATATATAGATACCCCGAAACGTCGTTTGTTTTGTGTTGTTCCCTTATTCATGAGTCAGATTTACTCCCTTTATCTTTATCTCCATTTAATTGACTCACTTAGGCACCTCTAGTAAAAGGTGGTATTGATAGGGTTTTAAAAAATATTTCCTCTCTTCTTATCCCCCTATCTAGTTTGCTACCAAGGCCCTTCCATTTTACGAGGAATATTTCAAAATCCCCTACGGCCTTCCAAAACTGGATCTCATCACATATACGGAATTCCCTATTGGTGAGTGGCCGGTCTAGTTGCTTGTTTTGCTTGTTTGTTTGTTTTCTGGTCTCTTATTTTTATTATGTGTCTTTATATCTTCAGACAGGGAACGGACACCCATAGACAGTTTCTGTATTTACATAGAAAAAATAAATGCAAAAAAATTGGAGCATTTATATAACACAATAACCACTAAATTTACTCAAAAAGCTTTACAAGGAGTCCCAAGCCAGCAGCAACACTTAACATGTAGGACAAGACATGATGCCTGCTAAGGGCATATTACATTTTTTTTTCAGATAGAATCAAAGCTGTTATCAGCCAGGTACTCATATTACACCTGGGTACAGTGAGAGACTGTAAGTAAAGAGCCTTTTCCAAGGACTCAACTATTCGTCTCTCAGAGCCTAACTGATAGTGGAACCTTGTACCTTCCGGTCCAAAGGCAATTGTCATTCCACTCGACCACATAGCCGCTCAAGCAAATAATCAAATGGTGATGACATCTGTGGCAGTGAATGTGCGGCTATTTGATCTTGTGGTATGACACTTGCTTTTTGATCGGAAGGTCCTGGGTTCAAGCCTCACTCAGTGCATAGTTGAGTCCTTGGAAAAGACTCTTTACTCACATCCTCTCACCATACTCAGGTGTAAAATGAATATCTGGTCGTTAACAGCATTGTCTCTGTTGGGAAAAAAAAAATTGCAATATCGCCTAACAGACATCATGCCTAGTTCTACATGTTTACGTGTTGCTGTTGGTCAGGGGCCTTTTGTAAAGCGCTTTGAGCACATTAAGTGGATATTGCATTATATAAAATCTCAAGTTTTTTCTCTATTTGAATAAACAATTTGTGTCAATTCATCACCAAGCACTGATTTTGTAGTCAAAATTGTTTTGTTTTAAATAGTGTTGTTAGATCGTACTTGCCAACAAGACAGGCCAAATACAAGTGTTGAATGTAATTTTGTACTGTTTTTGGTATTGGCTGAAGGAGGGTTTTAAGCCCAAAACATTCTGTGTTTGTCTTTTGTTGTTTTTTGTTTTTTTTTGTTATTTTTCTAAACTGTTATATTGTTTTTTTGTCGATGACATTTACATTGTTTCTGGGTGAGATCCTCTGTCCTCCCGTGGTGGGAGCAGGTCACTTGATGTGTCTTCTATCCCCTCTTATATGTTTTCCGAGTTGCATTATGTTTTTTTCTTGGAATGGGATTGCTTGGTTTTGTCCTGGCCCTTGCTGGAGTCCTAGGCTGAGGGGGAATCAGTCAAATATTAGGATTAGTTTTAGAGATAATATTTGTTTTCTTTGTAAATCATCACTCTATTATGTATTGTTTGTTATGTTTCCTGTTTTGGATCTATTTAATAAGAATTTGAGTGTATTCCTCTAGATGTGATCCTGTACTAATGTCTGGATGACACTTATAGGTGATCTCAAACTAAGTACACTGATAGTGTGCTCTTGGAATCTACATCTGTTCCCTATTTGTGCCACTCCTCCCATTTGTCTTACTTTTTCTTGGGTACCGTTACTTCTAAAAAAAAATTCCTATCCCATTTTCTTCCTTTTTACTGGCGCTGAAGTGACCTAAATGTGTTGCAAGCGTCGTAAAACCCTTAAAAACAAACAAACAAACCTTGACTTTGTTTCTCTCTCATCTCAGGGGCCATGGAAAACTGGGGCCTGGTATCCTACAGGGAGATTTGTCTGATGGTCAATCCAAGCAAGTCCTCGGCCTCACGCAGACAGTATGTGGCCTTGATAGTGGCTCATGAATTGTCTCACAATTGGTTTGGAAATCTGGTCACCATGGTGAGTTATAGCTGTGAAAACCACACATCAGGGATCATGCATAGGTGTAGGATAGAGATCATCATCATCATCATCATCATCATCATCATCATCATCATCATCATCAATATAGTTATTATTATTATTATTATTATTATTATTATTATTATTATTATTATTATTATTATTATTATTATTATTATTATTATTATTATTATTATTTTTATTATTATTATTATTATTATTATTATATTATTATTATTATTATTTTTATTATTATTATCATTATTATTATTATTATTATTATTATTATTATTATTATTATTATTATTATTATTATTATTATTATTATTATTTTATTTTTATAGTTATTTATTTTCATCATCATCATCATTACTATTATTATTATTATTATTATTATTATTATTATTATTATTATTATTATATTATTAATCATCATCATCATCATCATCATCATCATCATCATCATCATCATCATCATCATCATCATCATCATCATCCCCATCATCATCATCATCATAATCATCATCATCACCACCATCATTATCATCATCACCATCATCATCACCACCACTATCATTCCTCCCATCAAACACCACCAAATGGCTTACCCCCCCCCCCCCCCCTCCAGCCATTGCTACGATTTGATTTTGTTTCCCCTAGAACTGGTGGTCCGACTTGTGGCTGAAGGAAGGTTTTGCCACGTGGATAGAGTACATGTGTGTGGACAGATTGATGCCAGAGTTGGAGGTTTGGACTCGATTCATCAAACAGGATCAGAACCGGGCACTGGAGATGGATGCTCTTAGTCAAAGTCACCCTATAGAAGTGGGTCCTGGTTTTCACTCAGTGGATTTTTTCTGGTGTTGTCTTTTTTTTGTTTTTTGTTTTTTTATTTGTTTTTTTTTTAAATTATTTGTTTGTTTTTTTTTGTTTGTTTTTGTGTGTGTGTGTGTGTGTGTTTTTGTTTGGTTTTTTTTTTTTTTTTTTTTTTTTTTTTTTTGGGGGGGGGGGGTACAGTTTTAAAATCTTGAGATTTTATAGATATATATATTGCTCAATATCCACTTAACGTGCTCAAAGTACTTTACAAGGGGTCCCTAACCAACAGCAACATGTAACGTGTGGAACGGTACATGATGCCTGTTAGGCGATATTGCAGGTATCAGTGATAGTTTATCATCTCAGTTGCTGTAAAATTTGGGGGTTTAGTGGAGTATCAGTGATAGTTTATCATCTCAGTGGCTGTAAAATTTGGGGGTTTAGTGGAGTATCAGTGATAGTTTATCATCTCAGTGGCTGTAAAATTTGGGGGTTTAGTGGAGTATCAGTGATAGTTTATCATCTCAGTGGCTGTAAAATTTGGGGGTTTAGTGCAGTCAAAATGGAGCTTAAAAGGCAATCCTGTTTCACCCTTTGACCCCATCAGCTCTGATTCAGGGTTGTAGGATAAGATAAGATGAGAGAAATTTATTTATCCCTTATAGAAATTGTGTTGAAGTATCAGAGTTATGTGGTCTAGTGGCATGACTCTCGCTCTTGGGTTGTGGAAGGTCCAGGGTTTGAGTCTGGATCTGAATGGGGCATTGTTGAGTCATTGGATAAGGCTCTTAACTCACAAGCTCTCAGCATACTCAGGTGTAAAATAATTATTTGGCTGTTAACAGTGTTGCCTCTGTCTGAAATAATTGTAACATCACCTTACAGGCGTCATGTCTCGTCCTACATGTTAAGACTAGCTGTAGACTAAACACCCCTTTTAAAGCGCTTTGAGCACGATATAAATGCTCCAGTTTCTTTAACAGAGGGCCATAAAAAGAAGACAATTCCACTTTCTAGTCACACATTCATTCAACAGACTTACGATAGACGTAAACAAGATTTCCCATAGCTTATTGTCGAGGTTTACACAATATCAGAAAATAACTATGATAATCAGAAATTAGAATTTTTGGGTTTTCACTCTTTAAGAGATCAGGTTATTATTTCTCTTCCATAAAACAAATAAACTTGACCCACTATTTATTAAGAAAAATTTGTTCTTCAGAGCCATTAGGCCAGTGGAGCCAGAGTTTGTCCTGGTTTCTATAGCATTACAATAGCAATTGCTAACCTTTGAATAAGATGCTAGTCAAACACAAAGTACTTTACACCAGATATAACAGACCCAGCTACCCAATCACTGCTGGGTGGGCAGGAAAGTCATAAAATAAAAATATGTAAACATCACCAGGGATTAATCTCATTCCCTTTGCATGTGAAGTGAGTGCTCTATCCACTGAGCTTTCAGGATTCCCCTGTCACAAATATCCCTTTCTATTTTCATCCCATGTCTGGTACCAGGTGACAGTTGAAGACCCTGGACAGATAGACGAAATCTTTGATGCCATTTCCTACTGCAAGGGGGCCTGTCTCATACGGATGTTGGAAAGCTACATCGGATCAGAGGTGTTGGACAATAATATTTCATGATAATTCACTTTGTGGCCTTGATGAGAAATTAATATAGGATATGGAGAAGTGCCAGATGGAAACAGAGAATAAAAAGTCATGGGGTCATTGCTGTAGCCTTGGTTAACTAAAAGCCTGATACTAACCAAAAATAATTGTCATTAAAGAATACGAAGATCACAGAAAAAAAAAGTGAATTCAGAGTTGTAATCAGTAACTAAATCAATGAAAATCATTTTGATTCCTTGAGCACTTCTAACAACTCACTTTTCACTTTCGTTTGGTGATCATCGTCTTCCTTCGTGTCGTCATTTTTTTGGTCAGTATCAGGCTTTTAGTTTACGAAGGCCACGTCAGTGCCAAACTTGGGATCCAATTAACAGGACACCCTCCACCTGGCTGAGACAGAGAGAGAGATCAGTGAGCTGTCTCACAAGCCACCAAGCCATCCAGCCACACCGAGGGTGTTGTGTCTGTTGGATCCAGAGTTTGACTGTGACTCAATGATATTTTGATTCTCTGTTTTCATCTGACATTTCTCCATACCCTACTGGGTGGGGTTCCTGATCTCCCATAGTGGGCAGGGAGGTACTTACTGTGTCTTCTATCCCCCTATATCTGTTTTCCAACTTGCTTTCTGTCTTTGTCTTGGAATGAGATTACTTAGTTTTGTCCTGGCCCCGGCATGTTGGCCTTACTGAGAGGGAAACAGTCAAATGCATAGTTATTGTTTTGGGAGATGATATTTTTTTCCTTGTAAATCATCTCTCTGTTATATATTATTATATTTGTTATTTTTAATGTATAATGAAATGTAAGCATTTGAGTGTATTTCTCTTTGTTGGATCTTGTGCTTGTGTCTAGGTGAGACTTATAGGTGATCCCAGACTAAGCACATTGATGGTATGCTCTTGGAATCTACATCTGATCCCTATTTGTTCCCAGTTCCCCTTTGTCTTCCTTTCTCTTGGGTGCTTTAATTGTAATTCTGGAACTTTCTACTATCCCATTTTCTTCCTTTTTACTGGCGCTGATATAGCCTAAATGTGTTGCAAGCGCTGTAAAACCCTTTAAAACAAACAAAACAAATCCATACCCTATATTACTCATTATTATTATTATTTATTTAACTCAGAAGTGAGAGACATCCAACGTTTGTCGTCACTTTGCCAGTTGATTTTTATCTTCTTCTCGTTTAATATACATATCGACTAAAACTAAAATTTGACATTTCTGGTCATCTCAATTGAAAGAAAATATATTTTTAAAAATATTATAATAAAAAATAATGACAACACTTTATTTAAGTAAAAAATGGACATTTATGTCTAGACGTGTGTGTGTATTTGTGTCTGGGTGTGTGTGTGTGTGTGTGTGTGTCTGTGTTAAAATATATAAATGAGTAAATAAATAAATAAATAATTTAAGTAAAAGAAATCCAAAGCAACCAAATGTCAACATAAAACACTGTAGATAGAACGATGTTGACGTCACTCAGCTCTTTGTTATGTTTTTTAGCTAGTTATTTTTATGATTAGTTCTCACTTAATTGTATCAATCAGACTATAAACGTTTAAGGTTACACATAGTTTTGTGTGTTGATACCGGCTGTTATGAGTTTTTTTTAACTAAACGCAAAGCATCAATAAAGTTAAAGATATGATAGTATTAATGAAGTGAATAAATAGTGTAAAAATAAAGAATTATATTGCAAGCAATAATAAGAATGAGATTATTTCATTTTGTCCTGGCCACGGCCGGAGTCCTTGGCTGGGAGGCAAACAGTCAAATGTATAGTTATAGGAGATTATTATTTTGGGAGATGATATTTTTTTCCTTGTAAATCATCTCTCTGTTATGTACTGTTATTTTTTTATTCTTAACATTTGATTTGTAAACATTTAAGTTTGTTCCTCTTAGTAGGGATAGGTGATCTCAAACGGATTACTTTGATAGTGTGCTCTTGGAATCTACATCTGTTTCCTATTTGAACTAATTCCCCTTTGCCTTACCTTTTCTTGGATGCCTTAATTATAATTCTATAACTGCTTACTATCCCATTTTCTTCCTTTTTACTGGCGCTGAAATGACCTAAATGTGTTGCAAGCACCGTAAAACCCCAAAAAACAAACAAAATAACATTTGCGATTCCTTTGTTCTCCAGGCTTTCAGATCAGGGATGAATCTCTATCTTACCCGTCACCAGTTTGGCAACACCGATACCATCGACCTGTGGAAGTGTATGGGAGAGGTGAAAGGTCAAGATGTCAAACAATTGATGGAGTACTGGACTACACAGATGGGCTTTCCACTGATCACGGTCAGTACAGGGAACAACATCAATTGTAGTAGATTGATAGTTAACACTTGATCTTCTAGTACAGGGGACCATATCAATAGCAGTAGATTGATAGTTAACACTTGGTCTTCTAGTACAGGGAACAACATCAATTGTAGTAGATTGATAGTTAACACTTGATCTTCTAGTACAGGGAACAACATCAATTGTAGTAGATTGATAGTTAACACTTGATCTTCTAGTACAGGGAACAACATCAATTGTAGTAGATTGATAGTTAACACTTGATCTTCTCGTACAGGGGACCATATCAATAGTAGTAGATTGATAGTTAACACTTGATCTTCTAGTACAGGGAACGACATCAATTGTAGTAGATTGATAGTTAACACTTGATCTTCTAGTACAGGGGACCATATCAATAGCAGTAGATTGATAGTTAACACTTGGTCTTCTAGTACAGGGAACAACATCAATTGTAGTAGATTGATAGTTAACACTTGATCTTCTAGTACAGGGGACCATATCAATAGCAGTAGATTGATAGTTAACACTTGGTCTTCTAGTACAGGGGACCATATCAATAGTAGTAGATTGATAGTTAACACTTGGTCTTCAAGTACAGGGAACAACATCAATAGTAGTAGATTGATAGTTAACACTTGATCTTCTAGTACAGGGAACAACATCAATTGTAGTAGATTGATAGTTAACACTTGATCTTCTTGTACAGGGGGCCATATCAATAGTAGTAGATTGATAGTTAACACCTGGTCTTCAAGTACAGGGAACAACATCAATAGTAGTAGATTGATAGTTAACACTTGATCTTCTAGTACAGGGGACCATATCAATAGTAGTAGATTGATAGTTAACACTTGGTCTTCTAGTACAGGGAACAACATCAATTGTAGTAGATTGATAGTTAACACTTGATCTTCTAGTACAGGGGACCACATCATTAGTAATAGATTGATAATTAACACTTGGTCTTCTAGTACAGGGGACCACATCATTAGTAGTAGATTGATAGTTAACACTTGGTCTTCTAGTACAGGGAACAACATCAATTGTAGTAGATTGATAGTTAACACTTGATCTTCTCGTACAGGGGACCATATCAATAGTAGTAGATTGATAGTTAACACTTGATCTTCTAGTACAGGGGACCACATCAATAGTAGTAGATTGATAGTTAACACTTGATCTTCTAGTACAGGGGACCATATCAATAGTAGTAGATTGATAGTTAACACTTGATCTTCTAGTACAGGGGACCACATCATTAGTAATAGATTGATAGTTAACACTTGGTCTTCTAGTACAGGGGACCACATCATTAGTAATAGATTGATAATTAACACTTGGTCTTCTAGTACAGGGGACCACATCATTAGTAGTAGGTTGATAGTTAACACTTGGTCTTCTAGTACAGGGGACCACATCATTAGTAATAGATTGTTAGTTAACACTTGGTCTTCTAGTACAGGGGACCACATCATTAGTAATAGATTGATAGTTAATACTTGGTCTTCTAGTACAGGGGACCACATCATTAGTAGTAGATTGATAGTTAACACTTGGTCTTCTAGTACAGGGGACCACATCATGAGTAGTAGATTGATAGTTAACACTTGATCTTCTAGTTAAGGGGACCACATCATTAGTAGTAGTTTCATAGTTAACACTTGATCTTCTAGTCCAGGGGACCACATCAATAGTAGTAGATTGATAGTTAACACTTGGTCTTCAAGTACAGGGGACCACATCAATAGTAGTAGATTGATAGTTAACACTTGGTCTTCTCGTACAGGGACCACATCATGAGTAGTAGATTGATAGTTAATAATAATAATAATAATAATAATAATAATAATAATAATAATAATAATAATGCTGAAAACTTATATAGCGCTATAACTCCGAGACACCAGACTCTAAGCGCTTAAATTACAAATTACTTTGGCTGAAACATACTCATTCACACCCACAAGCACACACACACACACACACACACACACATACACACACACACAACACAACACACAACACAAACCAAACCTATCTTGCTTCTCATACCATCTACTAAAATCGAAACAAATATGTTTTAAGCGAACGTTTAAAAATAGACAAAGATTCTTTTTCACGAATGCTCTGCGGTAAGGCGTTCCAAATAGAGAGTCCGAAATGAGAAAAGGATCTCATTCCAGCATTTTTCCGAATTCGAGGGACAACTAGTTTTGTGGAATCACTGGCCGAACGTAAGGGGCGGGGTTTTGAATATCTTTCAATTAGTTCTGAAAGGTAGGAAGGGGCAGTACCTTCAAGACAACGATACACTAAAACACAAGCTTTGAATTTAATTCTTTTCCCAACAGGCAGCCAATGCAGGTCATGAAGTAGAGGTCCGGCAGAGTCGCACCTACGCTTCATGAATACTAGTCTGGCAGCGCTGTTTTGGACAATCTGAAGACGTTTCAGATTGTATTGCGAAACGCCAAACAACAGAGCATTACAATAATCCAATTTCGATAGTACGAGGGACACAACCAGGTGCTTGGTCACATCCTCAGATATGAACCGTCTAATGGAAGCAATCTTTTTTAGTTGGAAAAAGAGAGATCTAACCAAATTATTAACCTGATGCTCCATCGACAGTCCAGAGTCTAAGATTGTGCCAAGGTTTTTCACTTTGTCAACAATTTGAATAGAGGCATCCCCCAACTTCAAATCTGTTTCACTTTTCCACTTCCTGTTCCCCACATACAGCACCTCCGTCTTATCATCATTCAGTTTCAGTCTGTTCTCATTCATCCATTTCTTAACACTTTGGATACAATTCTTACTATTGGCTGATACTTCTTGTAAATTTCTCGTATTGGAAACGCAGTACAATTGCGTATCATCAGCGTATTGATGGTAAGACAGACCAAAACTTCTGATGATTTTAGACAGAGGGCCAACGTACAAAACAAAAGAACGGGTCCAAGTACTGAACCCTGGGGAACCCCACAATCAAGAAAGATTTCCTCCGATCTATATTCATCCACCGTAATAATCTGTTTACGATTAAACAAATATGACCTAAACCAATCAAGCGCTGCACCAGACACGCCATAAGTAATTTCAAGACGTTTGAGAAGAAGATTGTGATCAATAGTATCAAAAGCAGACGATAGGTCAAGCAAATTCAGCAAAGAACATGAACCATTGTCTATAACAGAGAGGAGATCATTAACAACCCTAACAAGTGCGGTTTCCGTCGAATGATGTTGCCTATAAGCAGACTGAAATTTTTCTTCAAGACAATTATTTTTAAGATGAGACAGTAATTATTTCAAAACAAGCTTTTCTAAGATCTTAGAGAGAAAAGGAAGATTAGAGACAGGGCGATAGTTTTTTAAGTTCTCTTTATCGAGATCAGGTTTTTTCAAAAGGGGTTTGACATGAGCAACTTTGTAAATGTCTGGTACAGCACCTGACTGCAACGAATTATTAACAATACATGTAAATGGTGTTAAAATTACATCAATGCATTTTTTTTAAATGGCAGTATTTAAGGGGTCTAAATCACAACTTTTAGTTGGAGACGACATAATGCAATCACATAAGTCAGCTTCAGTAATCTTTGAAAAATGTGTTAATGAATCACCATGAAACATGTCAAATGTTGTATGGATCGATTCAGACGAGAGTTCTTTCCTGATGGTATCCGTTTTTTCTTTAAAATATTGACCAAAGCGAGTTGGTAGATCTGCACGATCGATTAAAGATGGGAGAGCTGGTTGCATCTGTTGTCCCAGCAGTTCCTTGGTCAAGGCAAAGAATTGTCTCGAACGTCCCACGTTTTTGAGGCTTTCTTCATAGAATTTCTTTTTGGCCCTGAAATTGACGGCTTTTGCATCATTTCTAGCCGCGATGTATCGCTTCTTATCGACAGCATCTCTGGACTTGAGCCATTTTCTTTCTGCCGGCCTCCTGGCTAATCCATTCAATTTTATTTCGGTATTATACCAGGGTGCTTGACGTCTCACTTTTACTGCTCTAGTTGTTAAGGGAGCATGCTTGTCCACCGTACCAACAATTGACTCATGGAGACCATTCGCATCATGTTTATTTTTAACGTTATGGTCAAGGTCTTGTTTAAAAATGTTCATGTTTATATTCTTCAAATTACGAGATGTTATCATCTTTTTTACTTCGTGCTTCATTGGAAATAAAACGCAAAACACAATTAAATGATGGTCAGAGATTAATTTATCAATATTTGAGACAGGTGAAGAGAGAGAATGTTCAATGTCTGTAATGACATGATCTATTGTGTGGCCATGGTTAACACTTGATCTTCTAGTACAGGGGACCACATCATTAGTAATAGATTGATAGTTAACACTTGGTCTTCTAGTACAGGGGACCACATCATGAGTAGTAGATTGATAGTTAACACTTGGATCTTCTAGTTAAGGGGACCACATCATTAGTAATAGATTGATAGTAAACACTTGGTCTTCTGGTACAGGGGACCACATCATTAGTAGTAGATTGATAGTTAACACTTGATCTTCTAGTACAGGGGACCACATCATGAGTAGTAGGTTGATAGTTAACACTTGGTCTTCTAGTACAGGGGACCACATCATTAGTAGTAGATTGATAGTTAACACTTGATCTTCTAGTACAGGGGACCACATCATTAGTAGTAGATTGATAGTTAACACTTGGTCTTCTAGTACAGGGGACCACATCATTAGTAGTAGATTGTTAGTTAACACTTGATCTTCTAGTACAGGGGACCACATCATTAGTAGTAGATTGATAGTTAACACTTGGTCTTCTAGTACAGGGGACCACATCAATATTTTTTTAAAACCTTGATCTTCTATATAGCACAATATCCATTAAACATGCTCAAAGCACTTTACAAATGGTCCCTGACCAACAGAGACAACACTGTTGACGGCCAGGTACTCATTTTACACTTGAGTACAGTGAGAGAATATGAGAAAAGAATCTTTTCCAAGGACTCAACTATGCCCCGATCGTGGCTCAAACCCAGGACCTTCCGATCCGAAAGCGAGTGTCATACCAGTAGACCACATAGCCGCACTCGTAATAGATGATTAAATTAACACTTGGTTCTAGTTTGTATTTCTGCTGTCTGTCTGGGATTAAGTAATATATTTATGTTTTGATTGTTTCCTTTGTTTTGTTTTGTTTTTTTGTTATTGCCTGAAGAAGGATTTGAAACCTGAAACGTTCCGTGTTTACTATTTTGTTCTTTTTTTAATTTTTTTTTGTAATTGTAATATTCATTTTTGTTTTTGACTTTATTCAGTCCACCACAGCTTATAGCAGCTTCCTTGGTGAGGTTCCTGACCTCCCATAGTGGGCAGGGAGGCACTTCCTGTGTCTTCTATCCCCCTTTATCTTATTTCCAACATGCTTTCTGTCTTTGTCTTGGGATGAAATAACTTGGTTTTGTCCTGATATGACCTCAATGTGTTGGAAGTGCCGTAAAACACTTAAAAACAAAAACAGACATTATAGCAACTTTGGGAGTATAATTGACAAGGATGGAGGCACAGAAGCAGGGATGGAAGCACGGATAGGAAAGGAACAGGCTGCATTCACATCTTTGAACAGAGTTTGGAGAACTAAAGATATCTCCCTTCTACTAAAGCTAAGACTTTTCAACTCAAACGTGAAGTCTGTCCTACTGTATGGATGTGAAACTTGGAATGCATCACAGGCATGTATAAGGAGGGTACAGATTTTCGTAAACAGGTGCACGCGTAAGCTACTCAGAGTAAATGGATGGATAGAATTGAAAATGAAGAAGTATGGAAAAGAACACAGCAGAAAACAGTTGGAGAGGAAATAGGAAGAAGACGATGGAGTTGTATTGGACACACCCTTAGAAAGAAAGACTCCACTATACCAAAGAAAGTATTGGACTGGAACCCTCAGGGCAGAAGATCAAGGGAGGGCCACAAGGAACACGGAGAAGAATTAAAGAAGCTGATATACAGAAAAGTGATAAGACATGGAACGAGATAAAAAAATTAGCTCAGGATAGAGGATAGAAACTGTTTGTCTGTGGCCTATACCCTGACCCAGGGTGAAAAAGGCAACGATGATGATGATGATAGAGAAGGATGGAAACTGTTGGTCTGTGACCTGTACCCTGACCCAGGGTGAAAAAGGCAATGATGATAATAGCAGCTTCGTGTCGACACTCCAACTTGTTGTGACCAATCGTATTTTCTGTCTTTTAATCCTTTAGGTGGAAGAGGAGCAGCTGTCGGACAACACAAGAAAAGTCACTTTAAAACAAGAGAAATTCTGTTCATCCCAACAAGAAGCCAAAGGTGAGGATGGAAATCAGTGGTGCTCAAAAAACTTTTCCTAGAGTTGGAGTCAGCGATCCCTTATGACATTATCCACTGTCTTGCAGTCACTATGGGGGGTCCTAGTAGCTCAGTTGATAGAACACTTACTTCACATGAAAAGGGAACTAAGATCGATTCCAGGTGCAGTTGAGATTTTTTTTTTTTCTGACTCCCCAGAAGTGATTGGGTGGCTAGGTCTGTTAGATCTGGCAGAAAGTACTTTGTAAAGACTAGTGTCCTATCCAAATGGTAGCATGCAATTGCTATTGTCCGTTTCATGCTATAGAAACTGGGATAAGCTCCGGCTCCATGGGCCTAATGCCTCTGAAGGACTACATTTTTTTTAAAATTAGGTCTCTAACATCAACTGTTGCCCAGTGGGTACTCTGTGCATGATAAAGCCTGCTGCTCTTCATGTCCATTGGGCTGATTTCATTCAATAAGCAATAGAACGTTTGGCTGGTCATACTGAGAACTTCTCTCCCATCTATTTGGAAGGGTTTTGAACCCAAAACATTATGTTTTAACTATTCTGTTATTTTGTTTAGCTGATATTATGTGTGTATATAGATAGTCCATATGGTTTGTGTAATCGTTATGTGTAGCATGTATGATTTCCCCGCTTGTTACTGTGTGCACCTAGGGCTGCTTTAAACATGGGATTGCTGCAATATAAGTATATTATTATTATTATTATTATTATTATTATTATTATTATTATTATTATTATTATTATTATTATTATTTTGTTATTGTTATTGTTATTGTTATTATATTATTATTATTATTATTATTATTATTATTATATTATTATTATTATTGTTATTGTTATTATTATTATTATTATTATTATTATTATTATTATTATTATTATTATTATTATTATTATTATTATTGTTGTTGTTGTTGTTGTTGTTGTTGTTGTTGTTGTAGTAGTAGTAGTAGTAGTAGTAGTAGGTAGTAGTAGTTGTAGTCGTCGTCGTCGTCGTAGTAGTAGTGTTTGTTTTGGATACCTTCTCCAGTCTACAGCCACTAGCAGTTATATGCTGACTATGCCATGTACTTTGTTACACTTTGGAAATTATACTGGGATATTGTCTATTTGTCGTCAGATATAAAGTCTAAAAACTACAAGTGGAAAGTGCCATTCTCCATCGTGACATCAAACAGTCCCAGCACTCCTGTCATCACGGATGTTCTAGAGTCTGACAGTAAAACCATCACTCTAGACAACTGTCAACGTGAACATTGGATCAAGGTAAGGGCTGGACATGTTTGTCTCTTTCATCTGATGCAAACCTGCCGTCTTCTTCAACATTTTTAAATTGGTAGTTTTTGGAGATAAAGGTAGAGGTCGCTGTAATTAACATGATAAATCACAATTTACCCTCATAATGATAAAATAATACTTGAAATCCCTACAATTGTGTAGCCTGGCATCAAATGTCTTTTTCAATCAGTTTTCACGGCTAAGCGAAGCTAAAGAAGTTCTGAAAGTGGAGTCTATTCGGGATTCTATGAATTGTTGGTAGTAGTAGGTAATATATGGCAGATGGGAACTATGAAAAGATGTGTATGTACTTGTGCCAGACAAAACAGAGAGAGAAAAATAATCATCCCAAAATATCAGCTTACATGGGGAACAAACCTCAACTCTCCTGGTAAGGTGTTTCCACAGAGGTTGCCTGGAACTTGGGACAGTTTAACACTGCACACAATTCCCCTTTCTAGGCAGACTGATATTTTTGGATCATTTTTTCTTGTATTTTTCTCTCTGCTTTATCCAGCACTGTTTCATAGACCCTTTTCAAATCTTGACCCTTTTCAAATCTTGACCCTTTTCAAATCTTGACCCTTTCTCAAATCTTGACCCTTTCTCAAATCTTGACCCATTTCAAATCTTGACATTTTTCAAATCTTGTCCCTTTTCAAATCTCGACTCTTTTCAAAAGTTGACCTCACACCAGTGCCTGCTCCTTAACGTGTCATTTTACGGAAGACATTGACACAGGAAAGTTGTATAAAATGGAGGTTATTTCATCTTCTTTGGCAATGACAGATTGATGGAAAGTTTCATGATTTGACATATCCTGTCTTGTCATGAAGTCACAACTCTGTGCATCAAAGATAATAGCGACTGTGATGTGGTGACAACAAATGGACCTGCTTTTGTGTGTGTGTGCACAGGTATGTGTTTGTAGGTACGTATGAGTGTCTTGTCTAGTCTTGTCATGAAGTCACAACTCTGTGCATCAAAGATAATAGCGACTGTGATGTGGTGACAACAAATGGACCTGCTTTTGTGTGTGTGTGCACAGGTATGTGTTTGTAGGTACGTATGAGTGTCTTGTCTAGTCTTGCCCATGAAGTCACAACTCTGTGCATCAAAGATAATAGCGACTGTGATGTGGTGACAACAAATGGACCTGCCTAAGCCTTCATTTGGATTTTATCCATTTCTCTGTCAAATTCAATTTGGACATTCATTTTTGGGATATTTTTGGGCAGAGAATTCCATATTTGGATAGTGCTTTGGAAAAATGAGTTGAGATGAGCATTAACTCGTGACTGTGGGACCTGGTATGAGTGCTGTTTTCTTTTGTTTTGAATCAGGCTATCAAATGGAATCGGTTGTCAGTCCCTGTCGGGCCTTCAAGAGGACTTTGGCTTTTTGGATTGTTCATCTTCCATGTAATGGTGACCAGTTTAAACTCTTGCGCATCTCACTGATGCTTTCAGTCCTTCTGTAGTCGTTACAAACAAACCTACATGATCTGTTTTGAACTTTCCCCAGCTGTTCCATCTGCCTTTTACTCTTGGGGTCAGTTGTGTAACATCCATATGGTTTGAATGGAATTGGTAGATTAATTAGTCACGGAAAGAATATAGAGATTGATTCACAAGTTGATGACTTGTCTATTCTCGTGAACTAGAACTGCCACTGCAATATGGAATGCATTTTGCAACAATTGGGAAATAAGGGGAAACAATCATTGTAAAGCGACATTCTCCTAGGCAACTAAATATAATACACAGTTAATTCCCTTATTATTACAACTTGTACAGATTGAATCAATTAACACTTTATTTATATATTTAATTATGTTATTTATCTATTTCTTTCTTTCTTTTATTTTTTTATTTATCTTTTCATTTATGTATTTAATTATCTATGTGATGAGAAAGACCTACGCTGGCATGGAGAACGAGCTGGGTTTCACGCTACATAGACAAAGAAGTATTCGCAATCCAGCTATGATTGTCACGGATCTAGATTTCGCAGATGATCTGGCTCTACTGAACGAGGAGATGGACCAGGCACAAGAAGTCCTCAATAGACTTGAAACTGAGGCTGAATGAGTAGGACTGTGCTGTAATGCTAAGAAGACAGTTAACCAAACCTACAACCAAGAAAGGCCAATTAGCATACTGGCAAAGAATGGAGAATGGCTGAAGGAAGTTGACAACTTCAAGTACCTAGGAGGTTGGACCCAAAGCAGTTCCTCTGATATCTCTGTCAGGAAAGCATTGGCTTGGAGTGCCTGTCACAAACTCAGGAGAATCTGAAGTTCAAACCTATAGAGGGAAATAAAGAAGAGACTGTTCCTGGCAACGGTAGAGTCGGTGCTTCTATATGGAGCAGCAACATGGACTCTTACTAAAGCCCTTGAGAAGCAACTGGACGGCTGCTACACCCGTATGCTGCGGATGGCCCTCAATGTAAGCTGGAAAGAGCACATATCAAATGAAGAGCTCTACAGTGACCTACCCCCAGTGATCTTGAAGATTCAAAAGAGAAGACTGAGACTTGCGGGGCACTGCTGGAGACACAAGGAGGAAATTGCAAGCAGTCTTGTGCTATGGGAACCACCTGAGCGAACCAGAAGCAGAGGCAGGCAGAATAAAACCTACATTGACTGTCTGCTAGACGACACAGGAATGGACAATACCCGGGATCTGCGTACGCTTATGGAGGACAGGACAGAATGGCGAAGACTTGTGGCTCATGTTGAGCGCCCCAAGGGGTGGCCTAAGTAAGTTAGTATCTATTGATTGTGTGATTTATTTATTCGTGTCTATATATTTATTTATTTATATATGTCTGTCTATTTATTTATTTATTTATTCCTTTATTTATTGTCTAGGAATTGATGTAATTATTTATTTATTGATGCCATTGTTATTTGCAGGTGAATCCCGGCCAGTCAATGTTCTACCACGTCATGTATTCCAAAGACTCCCTTCAGAGGCTCGTGCCTGCCATCAAAGACCAGATCATCTCACCCGAGGACCGTATTGGACTCCTCACTGACCTCTTTGCTTTGGTGAATAGAAATCAAATCGCAATACATTCCTGATCTTCTGACCTCCCTGACCTCTTTGATTTGGTGAATAGAAATCAAATCCCTATCCATCCCTGGTCTTCTGACCTCCCTGACCTCTTTGCTTTGGTGAATAGAAATCAAATCATTATCCATCCCTGGTCTTCTGACTTCTTTGCTTTGGTGAATAGAAATCAAATCACTATCCAACCCTGGTCTTCTGACCTTACTGACCTCTTTGCTTTGGTGAATAGAAATTAAATCACCATCCATCCCTGGTCCTCTGACCTCCTTGACCTCTTTGCTTTGGTGAATAGAAATCAAATCACTATCCATCCAGGTCTTCTGACAATCACAAGATTTGTCAGAGAAAAACATGGCTGACAGGTTTTCAGGTTAGGTGTCGAATTGCATCTCGTTTTCTTCTATAAGACGAGATACACGGTCAACCCACCCAAAAACATGCCTCTACAAAATGACTGAGTTTTATCAACTTTCCAAGGCGTTTAAAAATGTTACTAGAAGTTTCTTCTTCACAAACAGGAAATCCAATTACAGGTTCCTGTCGCTGACTGACATTCATGGGGGCAGCCAATTTAAGCTGCCATAACATAATGAACAGGGAGGTACATACTGTGTCTTCTATCCCCCTATATCTGTTTTCCAACATGCTTTCTGTCCATGTCTTGGATTGAAATTGCGTGGTTTTGTCCTAGACCTGGCCGGAGTCCTAGCTGGGAGGGAAACGGTCAAATGCATAGTTATTGTTTTGGGAGATGATATTTTTTTCCCTTGTAAATCATCTCTCTTTTATGTATTATTGTATTTGTTATTTTGAATGAATAATGGAAGCAATTGAGTGTATTCCTCTTTTTGGACTTATGCTTGTGTCCGGATGTGACTTGTAGTTATAGGTGATCTCAAACTAAGTACATTCATGGTATGCTCTTGGAATTTACATCTGATCCCTATTTGTTCCCAGTTCCCCTTTGTCTTACTTTCTCTTGTGTGCTTTAATTGTAATTTTAGAACTTTTTACTATCCCATTTTCTTCCTTTTTACTGGCATTGATATAACCAAAATGTGTTGCAAGCGCTGTAAAACCCTTAAAAACAAACAAACAACAAACTGCCATAACTTTGTCAAAAATGACAGAATTAAAATTTTCAACTGTTGGTTTAAAGAGTACATGTGTAAGTTTAATTGAGCCAACTATGCCGTCACATGAAAAAGAAATGAAGTCAGTAGGACCTTTGTCTCATTACTTTTTGACTCACCTTCGTACACAATTGTCTTCCTACTTTGATCATTCATCCATTATTTCTAAAAATCAATCAATAACCTTTATGTGTTCAATTGACATCCTCAGTGCAAATCAGGCTACATGAAAGTAACAGAGGTGTTGGGTGTGACTGAGAGTTTCCGTGGCAACACTGACCACGCTGTGTGTGACTTGTTTGGCAGCCTGCTGTCCAGTCTATGCCCATACATGGAGTGTGTGGCTACCAGTCACGGTGTCGACAACACGTATCCCAAATTTATCTGTGACAGTCTGAGGGAGATGGGGGAACGAATTGGCTGGGATGCCAAAGACAACGAAGGTGAGAATAAATTCCCTTTATTCATCCCCAAGGGGAAATTTGTCTTTAGGGTCTATTTCAAGGAAAGACTGGAATAACCCAGGCCTTAGCCGCAGTACAGCACCGCAAATTGAGCTAGGGCGATTGTGACTTGCTGAAGGCCACATAACAAGGTGGGTGGTCGAACTCAGTACCTTTTGGGCACAAAGCAAAGACCGTACCGCTGAGCCACGCTGTCCCACAAATAGGCAGGAAAGATTATAGTTTGCTTGATAACCACAGGGGATCCCGATAGCTCAGTTGGTAAGGCACTCGCTTCACGCGCAAAGGGACTGAGATCGATTCCGGGTGTAGTCGAGATTTTTTCTGACCCCCCCTGTCCACCCAGCAGTGAATGAATAGCTCAGTCTGTTAGATTTGGCAGAGAGTACTTTGCGATAGACTAGTGTCCTATCCAAAGGATAGCAAGCAATTGTTATTGTCCATTTCACACTATAGAAGCCGAGATAAACTCCAGCTCCATGGGCCCAATGGCTCTGAAGGACTACTTTGATAAGCACAACCGATTGTAACAAAACAAGTCATTATCATTTTGTAAAATGTAAGAAACAAAAATGAATATAACAGCTTCAAAAAAAAAAAAGAACAAAATACAAAAACACTGACATTTCGGTCTCAAACCCTTCTTCAGCCAACACCAAAAAACATCGAAAACATAAATCCATTTCTAAAAAACCAAATGGACGGCAGAGAAATATATTTTGTAATTTGTATTGGATTTTTGTTGGGATCTCCTATCAAAACAAACTTTGTGATTCTCTTATTGATATATTGAGGCCAATTCTTGAGGATGTGACAGCCTGTAAATTCTCTGACAACAACAATCTATGATTACCATCTCACCAGTGTTAGTCAACAATCCATCCCTAACTCTCTTCAATTGTGCGGCTATGTGGTCTAGTGGTATGACACTCGCTTTCGGATCAGAAGGTCCTGGGTTCGAGCCTCGCTCTGCGCATAGTTGAGTCTTTGGAGAAGGCTCTTTACTCACATTCTCTCACCGTACTCAGGTGTAAAATAAGTACCTGGCCGCTAACAGCATTGTCTCTGTCCGAAAAAAATTGTAATATTTCCTAACAGGCGTCGTGTCCCGTTCTACATGTTAAATGTTGCTGTGGGCCAGGGACCCATTGTAAAGCGCTTTGAGCACGTTTAGTGGATATTGTGCTATATAAAAGCTCTTTTTTTTTTTTTTTAATGTTTCAATTCCTTGAGAGAGAAAATGAAGTACTAATAAAGAATTAGTCAAACACTTGCCCCACCTACCAATGTGCTATTTATAGTTTTGAAACCCCCCCCCCCCCCTCCATACAGCTGTCTGGATTTTATGTGATGTATTTATGTTTTTATTGTTTTTGTTATTGGCTGAAAAAGGGTTTTGAGCCTGAAACATTCTGTATTCTGTATTTTGTTCTTTTTGGAAGCTGTTCTAATCGTGTTTGTTGATGATTTTGTCCTGGTGTCAAATTTTGAAAATCGTGACGTGGACTGGGTTTTCTCTTCTGTTTTTTTTTTTCTTTCTTTCTAATTCCTCTTTTTCTAAACACAATCCATTTTTTTTGTTTTTCTTTCATGTTAAATCATTTGTTTTGATAAAGGGAAAACCCGAAACATCTACAGTCATTAATAAAAAGCTTATCGTTTCATCACCTTCGTATTGTTTTGAATGGAAGCCCAGACAACAAATTGTTATCCACTGTTATTCCAGAGAAATGTAAATGTTCCTGGTCGAAGCTCAAAGAAATAAATAACAATGTTTCATTCTAACAATGCCACTACCACATTATCTCATTCATCTGCAGTATTTAATTCATCCTGTTTTGTTGATATAGGGAAAACCCGAAACATCCATATTATCTGTTTTCGTCTATTAAATTGAAGCTTACATTCAATTTCACAGTTCTTTATCTGTTATTCCAGATGAAACGAGTGTGATGATGAGAGAGAAATTATTGACCTACCTGGGCATACATGGAGAGGCCAAGGTCAAACAAGAAGCCTTCAGAAGATTCCAGTCTTTTGTCCATGAGGAAAGCACTCTGTCATCCGACATCAAATCTCCTGTAAGTTTTACTTTCTTCTCTTTTTCTCTATCATTTCATTTTTTATGTAAGGGTCAGTCATCCTTTAGGCCCCATTTAGATGTGTGGTTAATTCATCGACAGCCTGGAGGATGAACTGAGCTGTGGTAGATGTGGATTACCATTCAACTGACACTTTGTCAATGAAAGAGGTTCTGTTTAGACGTCCAGTTAATTCATTCACAGCCTGGAGGATTGACTGAGATGTGGTAGATGTGGATTACCATTCAACTGACACTTTGTCAATGAAAGAGGTTCTGTTTAGACGTCCAGTTAATTCATTCACAGCCTGGAGGATTGACTGAGATGTGGTAGATGTGGATCACTGTTGAACCAAAACTTTGTCAATGAGAGAAGTTCTCGGGAGGATTGACTGAGATGTGGATCACTGTTGAACCAAAACTTTGTCAATGAGAGAAGTTCTCGGGAGGATTGACTGAGATGTGGATCACCGTTGAACCAAAACTTTGTCAATGAGAGAAGTTCTGTTTATACGTCCTGCTCTATGAATTGTAATTAAAAATCTTTTCTCTTCCAGACAACACTGTGAAGGTGAATTATACACAATAGTACTGGTGGACTGAACAATGAAACAAATTGATGAGTTGCTGCTTTTGTCATGATTAGCTAAACCAAAAAGTGGGATGGGTCGAAACAAATACAACACATCCATTTACACACCAGACACACACACACACACACACACACATATACACAGCCATGTGACACAAATAAATAAGTGGACTTTGTAGTTCGGCACATAATTACGTTTCCCGCGTGATTTTGACAAATTTTGGGTTGCTGATTACAAAAATATTATTACTTTGTTGATTTAAAAAATGCATTTGAATTTTTTTTGAACAAATTTTAAAACCCCCTGAGGCAACATCAAAGAAACCACAATTATGTTACTGGGCGTCAGTGATCTGTCAGCTTGCAAGAGGGAAAATATCAAGCATCGCTTGGTATCAGGGGCTTGGGCGGAAATCTGTCAGACATCACTTAAAATCTTCGTTTACTCGTTCAGTTTTCATCAACTTTTGTCGGTTATCCCACAAATTACGAATATTCTTTCACCGTGGATGATTTACATGTTGGTCTAATTAGGCTTTTAGAGACACAGACAGCAATGAGGTGTAATTATACCTGGTTTCTATGATAGAACGTCAAGTGGTAAGTATTCCTTCACAGCCATTAGGCCGTGGAGTTGGGGTCTATACCCATTTTTATTGCACGAAATGGACAATAGCAATTGCTTGTTATCCTTTAGATAGGATGCTAGTCTATCACAAAGTACTTTCCACCAGTTCTAGCAGACCCAACTAACCAATCAGTGCTGGGTTGACAAGGGATTCTGGGAAAAAAATCTTGACTTCACTCAGGATCAATCCTGTGACTTTTGCCAGTCGGGAGTTATCTGGGCTGCCAATCCATAGAAATAAGAGGGACAATCTGGTAATACTGGGTCTATACTTACTTCCTTATTTACTGTCCAGCGTCGTCCTCATTGACATTGGCTGCCCACACTCTGCTACCACAAATGTCTGTCCATTCCCCCCATCGGTTGACAATATCATCATACAGCTCTCTGCCATTCATTGATACAGATTTTTTTTATTTCTTCAAATACAGGTTTTTCACCAAAAAAATTTACAGGAATTTTATTTATTTTTTTCTTCTTTTACATGTGGCATGTCTGTACTAATCTAATCCAGTCAATGCTAAATGCTCTTATCATTTAAATGGTGTTAGGCAAGGGTTGTAGTCCTGGGGTGAAAGGGGATTTTATTGTATATTGTATTGCCTTCTATTTCATGAACAAACTGAAGCAAATTGTTCATTGTTAGTGGTTTTGACATTCGTTTTCCTTTTTGTCTTCATCCCTACCATTCAGGTGTTTGCCACAGTTCTGAGTCACGGCGATGACAAAGTCTTTGACGATATCATGAATGTAGGTATTTATATATCCACTCCATCCATTCATTTATCCATATATATATATCTATATATATATATATATATATATATATATATATATATATATATATAATATATATATATATATATATATATATATATATATATATAATATATATATATATATATTATATATATTCATTCATCCATCCATCCATCCGAACTCGCACATGCACACACACACACACACACACGTACACGTAGATGACAATTTGAAACAATGCCTGAAAATGCAGAGAAAAAAATTACTAGAAAAAGCCATCCCAAAATTTAGGATTTTTGTTGGGTTTTTTTGTTTTTGTTATTTTTGTATCGTTTGTGCTCAATGGTGGTTGGAGTATGAATGAAACAGCGTGACCAAGCTAATGTATCATTCATACCCCAACCACAGACGATACAAGTCATTTTGCATTTTAGTCTATTTGTTTCCATGTTCATTTGTTTACTGATGTGGTGACTAAGGGTTTGTACTGTTCCCATTTGAAGCCTCTCCATTTTCACTCTTTTGTTAGTATTTTCACGATCACCAATCACCAGCTTCAGGCAGCCCCTACCGTTTTCTACTGTCTCTGGTTCCAGATTTACGACCGAGACGATTCGATGGAGGACACGAGCAGAATCCAGAGGTACCTGGGACTCAAATCAAACAGGATGGACCATGTCTTAAAGTTTGCTTTATCTGTGAGTTTTGGCTAGGGGACTCCATTTTTCTTCTCCTCCTCCTTCTTCTCTCTCTCTCTTCTTTCCTCTCCTTCTCTCTCCTCTCTTTCCTTCCTCCCTTTCTCTCTTCTCTCTTCCTTCTCTCTCTCTCTCTCTCTCTCCTCTCTCCTCTCTCTTCTCTCTCTCTCCTCTCTCTCTCTCTCTCTCTCTCTCTCTCTCCTCTCTCCCCCCTCTCTCTCTCTCTCTCTCTCTCTCCCTCCCTCTCCCATTCTCTCTCTCTTTCTCTCCCTCTCTCTCTCTCTCTCCCTCTCCCATTCTCTCTCTCTTTCTCTCCCTCTCTCTCTCTCTCTCTCTCTCTCTCTCTCTCTCTCTCTCTCTCTCTCTCTCTCACTCTCTCCCTCTCTCTCTCTCTCTCTCTCTCTCTCTCTCTCTCTCTTTCTCCCTGTCCCTCCCCCTCTCTCCCTCTCCCTTCCTCTATTTTGTCTAGTGGAGAGTGGAGAGAAATAAAATCATTGTACCATGTGCATCTATTCATCATTTTAATCTCCCCCCCCCCCCCACCTTCCATTATTACATCATACCATTTGTAGGAGAAAGTTCGTCATCAGGACAGTATTCTGGTCATGTCCGGGGTGACCCACTCTGCCAAGGGAAGAAAACTCTTGTGTCAATTTGTCATGGCCAATTGGACAGAGTTATTCGATCGCTACAGCACCAGCACTCAACTCAGAAGGCTTATGCAGGTAAACAGTTTACGTGGATTGACATCAGTTATTATACGATTCTTTCATCTCTTTGTATTTATTAAACAAGTTATTTTTATCGTGCCCAATAACACAACGGGCTTGCAAGTATTTTATTGGACGATAAAAATATAACGAGTTTAATGAATAAAAAGATGTTAAGCAGAGGTTGATGTTTGGCAATCTTGTGAGATCGTTGTTGAGTGTCATTGGCAATGAGGTCACTGGGCGTTCTTTGTGTTTGGCTCCCAAATTGAGGAAGTAGAATGACATAGCTGTATTTGCTGGTATTCCAGGATCTCATCTCAGGATGTGTCCAAACAGGCTCCACCTTTAAATATTTGAAGACAGATCAGTGTTTTGCTACATCTTTGGTACAGTGTTGTTATATTTGTAGGGTATTAAAAATTGTTTAATGAGCTTTTATATAGCGCAATATCCACTAAATGTGCTCAAAGCGCTTTACATGGGGCCCCTGGCCAACAGAAACATTTAACATTTAGGACGGGACATGATGCCTGTTAGGCGATGTTACAATTTTTTGGGACAGAGACAACGCTGTTAACAGCCAGGTACTCATTTTACAGCTGAGTACGGTGAGTGAATTTGAGTAAAGAGACTTCTCCATGGACTCAACTATGCGCCAAGCGAGGCTCGAACCCAGGACCTTCCTATCTGAAAGCGAGTGTCATACCATTAGACCACATAGCCGCATAATTCCCAGTACTGTTCTTATAATTGGTTGAAGAAGGGCTTTCTGGATGGGGTTCCTGACCTACCATAGTGGGCAGGGAGGCACTTACTGTGTCTTCTATCCCTTATATCTGTTTTCCAACATGCTTCTTGTCTTTGTCTTAGAATGAGATTACTTGGTTTTGTCCTGGCCCTGGCCGGAGTCCTAACTAGGAGGGAAACAGTCAAATACATAGTCATTGTTTTGGGAGATGAAATTTTTTTCCTTGTAAATCATCTCTCTGTTATGTATTATTATATTTGTTATTTTGAATGTATAATGTAAGCATTTGAGTGTATTCCTCTTTGTTGGATTTTGTGCTTGTGTCCGGATGAGACTTATAGGTGATCCCAAACTAAGTACATTGGTGGTATGCTCTTGGAATCTACATCTGATCCCTATTTGCTCCCAGTTCCCCTTTACCTTACTTTTTCTAGAGTGCTTTAATTGTAATTCTAGAATTTTTACTATCCCTAAATGTGTTGCAAGCACCATAAAACCCTTAAAAACAAAAGCAAATAAACAAGAAGGGCTTTGAGCCTGAGACATTTCTTGTGTAGTATTTAGTTGAGGTTTTTTTAAGCTGTTATATTCCTTTTTACCCAAGCCTTTTTTTTTACAGACCTCAGCTTCTAGTAGCTTGGCATTCAATGGAGTAACAATCTCCAACGATATTCACATATTTCTTTCTTTTCATTCCACGGCCAGGCGACCATGTTTGATATCTGTGACCAGGAATTGGGTGACACTCTGAAGGTAAATTTTATAAGATTCTTTAATTCCTTTGTATTTATTAAACGAGTTATTCTTGTTGTTCCAAATAGCTATACGAGCTTGCAGTGCGATTATGTGTTTTTGTACGATAAAAAAATTACTAGTTGAATAAATACAAAGAAATGAAAGAATATGTTTATTACACCCCTACGTGTAAGATTATTAGATATTTCCTGACCAATTGTATTGTATTAGTACTTCTATTTGCCATAATTCTCCATCTGCTTGAATGACAATTTTGACTCAAAACTAAAAACGTTGGATTCATTCGCACCAAAAGATTATTTATAATTACCAAACAGCTGTCTTTTACACCTAATTTCACACCAATAAAATATGCGAAAATATTCTGCAATCGTTGAATAAAAATGTTATTCACGCACTCAAAGCATTACCTATTCAACGATTACATATTTACTAAAAAATGATAGGGTTTTCCAATGGGAGGGGTGGAATAATATACGATTCTTACACTCTTGCTTTTTGGAATTCCGGACGTGTTCTCAACAAGCTTTGCAAGTGTGCATTGGGAACAAAGTACGAATTCCAAAAAGCAAAAGTGTAAGAAATCTTTAATTCTACCCCTCAATCCATTTTGATTTCGTCATTTCTGAGTAAAGGACATTTTCAAGAATATTTAAATTATACTTCTTTTTCAAAAAATCCAATTTTAGTGAAATTCAACGTTTGGTTGTAAATTTGATATTATTACGCGTTACTATTTAAGGAGAGGGGTGGAATAATATGGCTCAATTCACTCCACTCAAAGTATAGATAGACAAACCTCCTTTCACTTCTAACACTGACATTATCCGTATGGACTAGTCCATTGAAATAATAACTAGAGGTGCCTAAATCAATCAATAAAATGGAGATAAATATAAAGGGAGTAAATCTGACTCATGAATGAACAACACAAAGCGTCGTTTGTTTTGTGTTGTTCATTCATGAGTCAGCTTTACTCCCTTTATCTTTATCTCCATTCCATTGAAATACTCTAACGACTCATTCTAAATAGAGTGATAGAGTAGGGAGCAGGCACTGGTGTGAGATCAAGATCTGAAAACGTCTGTATGAATCACTGTCAGACAAAGCAGAGACAAAAATACAAGACAAAAAAAAACATCCCAAACAAATCTGCCTGCTCAACAATGGATGATCAAACCTTGGGTTCTTTGGGAGGATTTTTCTCTCTGCTTCATCTGGCACTGTTACATACACTTTTTCTGATATTATTATTATTATTATTATTATTATTATTATTATTATTATTATTATTTATTATTATTATATCATTATTATTATTATTATTATTATTATTATTATTATTATTATTATTATTATTATCATTATCATTTTATTATTATTATTATTATTATTATTATTATTATTATTATTATTATCATTATCATATTATATATTATTATTATTATTATTATCATTATCATTATTATTATTATTATTAATATTATTATTATTATTATTATTATCATTATTATTTATTATTATTATTATTATTATTATTATTATCATTATTATTATTATTATTATTATTATCATTTTTAAATTATTATTATTATTATTATTATTATATTATTATTATTATTATTATTATTATTATTATTATTATTATTATTATTATTATTATTATTATTATTATCATTATCATTATCATTATTATTATTATTATTATTATTATTATTATCATTATCATTATTATTATTATTATTATTATTATTATTATTATTATTATTATCATTATCATTATTTATTATTATTATTATTATTATTATCATTATCATTATCATTATCATTATCATTATTATTATTATTATTATCATTATTATTATTATTATTATTATTATTATTATTATTATTATTATCATGTATCATAATGTAATTAGCGGTGTACCCCAAGGAAGCGTATTGGGACCACTTTTATTTCTTTTATATATAAATGATTTACCATGTGGCATAAATTCAGCCTGCAAACTGTTTGCAGACGATACAAAGATCTATAGTACAACTGAACATCATAACATTCTACAAAATGATATATTTTCACTTTTCAAATGGTCTACAACATGGCATTTGGATTTTAATGTTTCGAAATGTAAAGTATTACTTATAGGAAAAAATAATCCATGTCATAATTATTTTACCGATACTTCTATGTCAAATCTACTTTCCGTTGTGCCTTATGAAAAGGATGTGGGAGTTACTTTTGATTCACATTTGAATTTTGATTTACATATTGATAATTGTGTAAGCCGTGCAAACAGAATGATGGGAATAATATATAGAACCTTTATAAGTCTTGATAAAACCACATTTTTATATTTGTATAAATCGCTCGTTCGACCAATTCTAGAATACGGAAATTGCATCTGGAGCCCATTATATAAAAGACAATCTATTAGTATTGAAAGTGTACAGAGGAGAGCTACCAAAAAAAATTTATACAATACAGTATTTATCTTATAAGGAAAGGTTAGAATTTCTTGACTTACCCAGTTTGAAATATAGAAGAATTCGTGGGGATTTAATTCAGGTTTATAGATTGGTACATGGTCTGGATAGGATAGACTTTTCTGATATTTTTTTCATATTCTAATATTACTTTTACTAGAGGGGACAAGTTTAAGATTTTTGTCTCTAGATGCAAAACAAACATAAGACAAAACTGGTTCGGTATTCGTATTGTTCAGAAATGGAACAGTTTGAAATTTGAAACAAAGAATGCAAAATCTATGGATTATTTCAAGGTGTTAGTAGACAGGGAATTATATGATGGGAGATTTATATATGACGAATAATACTTGTTTGCTCTGCTGTTGACATGGCTTTCAATCTTGTATGTATATATTATGCATTATTATATTATTATGGTTATCTTCTATACGCGTGTGTATGTGTGTGTGTGTGTGTGTGTGGTTGTGTGTGCGCTTTGCATGTCACGGTTAAAGATATATGTTTGTACACCACATGAGTACATTTAAGTTGAAATACTATCTTTACCACGTGTATCGTTATTGTAATATTTAATCAATAGATTTATGGCATTACTAATTAATATTAAGGGCATTCAAAGGATCTTATCCTATTTTGCCCTATACCACATGTTACGTTATGTTATGTTATGTTATGTTATCATTATCATTATTATTATTATTATTATTATTATTATTATTATTATTATTATTATTATTATTATTATTATCATTATTATTATTATTATTATTATTATTATTATTATTATTATTATTATTATTATCATCATTATCATATTCTATTTGTTGTTTTGGAGTGACAGAATATTCTGGAATCACTCAACTTTGTAGTGAATATTCCATACTCAGAGTCAAATTTAGATAAAAATTGTAACCTTTTATTTAAATCAATATGATACTAAGCTGATAGATCTGGAATTTAGTATTGTAATCATGTATTCACTCTAAAGTTTCATTCATACTCCAACCACCATTGAGTACAGACGATACAAGTTATATTGCATTTTATTTTATTTGTCTTCCACGTTAATTTGTATAATATTGTTGTGGTGATGAAGGGTTTGTAGCCGAAACGTCAATTATCTGTCTTGTTCCCATCCAATACCTCTCCATTTTCACTCTTTCGTTCGTATTTTTACGATCCCAGGCTTCAGGCAGCCCCTACTGTTTTCTACAATTTAATCATGCAATCACCAAGTTATGGATTACATTTTTTGTCTCTAATTTCCACATTTTTCTGCTTTTTCTGACCCATTTTTTAAGATGTAAACTAGGCAGGTCCCCAGTGGGTGACCTATCAATATTTATGATGATTTATCTTTTCTCTATTTTTGGTTTCAGGAGTTTTTCAGTAACCACGAGGCCAAGTCAGCCAGCCGTGGCATCCAACAAGGGCTGGAGATAATTGGGGCCAACACGGCCATCGTCAAGTCTCAAAGCTCAGAGATTGTTGCTTTCCTGAAGAGCTACAGTTCCACTCTGTAACAAATGTAACCTTTCAGGGCTGCCAACGGAATGAAAAATATGTGTGGCTGGCTGAGAAAACCTGGAAAGATGCGCAAATTTCATAAATTGAGTTATGTATGCAGTGGTGTAGACCACATCTTTCTGATCATTTACCACTTTAAATTTTCTTTCTATGTGTATTAGAACCCAAGTTATGAATTTTTTTTCTGAATAAAATTTGTTATGGGAAACACTTTATCTTCAATTTTGGCTCTTATCTAAATCGAAGCTTGCCGCATCTTCCCGAGTTTTCTAAACCAGTCTCACATATTTATATTTGTATGCTATTGTTTTAAACCAGTGTACCGTCAACTAGCGTAAATTTGCCTCAAGGGGAAACTTTTCCCTTTTTGAATTTGGAGCATTTTGAATCATCTCAGCATGGTTGCAGTTATTGTATTCGTTAAAAGTTAAAAGACGTGAATTTTTATCAAAGGAACTAATGGTCACAGAATATTGGCCCAAAATTCAAGAGGCAAAGTTTAAAGTTTCCCCTTAAGACAGTGTTACCCCAGTTGACGGTTCTATTGAATGCTTTTTCTATCAGATTCTATGGCTTTTTTTTTTCATGAGAAACTTCTTTTTTTAATTTACATTCCCCCGAAGTAGATCAGAGGTGGATATAATTCTTATAACGAATTCCATGGTGGTGTGGGCTGTGCGGTCTTGTGGTGTGATACTCACTTTTGGATCGGAAAGTCCTGGGTTCGAGCCTCGCTCAGTGCATAGTTGAGTCCTTGGAAAAAGGCTCCCTACTCACATTCTCTCACCGTACTCAGGTGTAAAATGTGTACCTAGTCGTCAGCAGAATTGTTTCTGTCAGAAAAAAAAAATTGTAATATCACCTAACAGGTTTCATGGTACTTCCAGGCGTCATATCTCATCTGACATGTAAAGTGCTGCTGTTTGCCATAGCTTTATTCTTCCCATAGGGGAAATTTGTCTCTAGGGTCTATTCCAAGGGAAGACTGGAATAACCCAGGCATCAGCCGCAGTGCAGCGCCGCAAATTGAGCTAGGGCGAGGTGACTTGCTCAAGGCCACACAGTGCAGCGGGTAATCGAACTCAGTACCTATCAGACACGAGGCACAGACCGTACCGCTGAGCCACGCTGCCCACTATAAAGTGCTGTTGTTTGCCATAGAAACCCTTGTCAAACACTAAATATGTTTTATGGATATTGTTCTTCTATATAAAGGCTCATTTTTTTTATATTCGGGGGGGGGGGGGGGGGATGGTTGTTTTTAACTTGTGCCAGTGCCATGTCCAGTCCCATGGAAATTGTTTGGGCATTTTTTTTTATTTGTACGTAACACAATTCATTCCACTCGTTTTGTTTTGTTTTGGTTTGGTATTTGTTGGGCCTTTTTTCTGGCATTAAATTTTACACCTTTTCAGATTGTTAATCTTCACCATTGCCATTATGCTCAATGTAATCGAGAAATAAACTTTTTATTTTATAATTGAACTTGATTTAGTTGATGTGAAGGGTATTACTTGAGGAGTTGCTTTGGCTTGGCTGTTGATGATGATGATGATGACGACGATGATGAAGACGTCTATTATTATTATTATTATTATTATTATTATTATTATTATTATTATTATTATTATTATTATTGTTATTATTATTATTATTAATATCATAATTATCATTGTTATTATTATTATTAACTTTATCCCTTTAATGATAATCCCTTTGTAAAGTGCTTTGAGCATGTTTAGTGGATATTGCGCTATATAAAAGCTCAAGTTTTTTGGGGGGTTTTTAATATGACACTTTCATCATCAAGACGGTTATTATGGTCAAAGTAGTTATTGTTTTGGGAGATGATATTTTTTTCCTTGTAAATCATCTCTCTGTTATGTATTATTATATTTGTTATTTTGAATGTATAATGTAAGCATTTGAGTACATTCCTCTTTGTTGGATTTTGTGCTTGTGTCGGGATAAGACTTATTGGTGATCTCAAGCTAATTACATTGATGGTATGCTCTTGAAATCTACATCTGATCCCTATTTGTTCCAAGTTCCCCTTTGTCTAAATTTCTCTTGGGTGCTTTAATTGTAATTCTAGAACTTTTTACTATCCCATTTTTTTCCTTTTTACTGGCGCTGATATAACCTAAATGTGTTGTGAGCGCCATAAAACCCTTAAAAACAAAAAACAAGTGCCTAAAACCCTTAAAAATAAACAAACAAACATGACGGTTATTATGATGGTCAACTGATATTTGACTCATTGCCAAATAAGGATAAGTGAAATCAGACAGTGTATTGGACAACATAACAAATAATTTATCCCAGTATAGAGATATCATATCTTATGTGAGAGAATTTGGGAGGTAGGAGAGATTTTTGTTTGTGTTTAATTTTTATCCTTTTTGTTGGTTTACTTCTATGTCCTTGCATTTCCTTTTTATTATATATTTGCTTAACTATTTTCAGAAATACGTTAGTCTATGGCAATACCCAATGTCAATTCCTTGAATTTTTTTCCACAATTTTGGGGTTAGATTTGTCATATAAAGTCATTTTATTTCATAGTTATTGATAACTTTACATTCAAACATTCAGAATTTTATGTTCGGACATTTATCGACAGGTCTACCCCTGGGTGGGGTTGCACATACTGTGTCTTATATCTGTTTTCCAATATGATTTCTGTCTTTGTCTTGGAATGAGATTACTTGGTTTTGTCCTGGCCGTGGCTGGGAGGGAAACAGTCGAATGCATAGTTATTGTTTTGGGAGATGATATTTTTTTCCTTGTAAATCATCTCTCTGTTATGTTAAATCTCATATTATTATATTTGTTATTTTGAATGTATAATGTAAGCATTAATAACTAGAGGTGCCTATATGAGTCAATAAAATGGATCTTTATCTCCAGTGTAAGCGTTTGAGTGTGTTCCTCTTTGTGGGATTTTGTGCTTGTGTCTGGATGAGACTTATAGGTGATCTCAAACTAAGTAGCCTACATTGGTGGTATGCTCTTGGAATCTACATCTGATCCCTATTTGTTCCTAGTGCCCCTATGTCTTACTTTTTCTTGGGTGTTTTAATTGTAATTCTAGACCTTTTTACTGTCCCATTTTCTTCCTTTTTACTGGCGCTGATATAACCTAAATGTGTTGCAAGCGCCGTAAAACCCTTAAAAACAAACAAACAGATCTATCCCTTTTTTTAAATGTACTAAAGTACAAAATAGTCCATTTGGGTCGTGGTTTAACAAATGATAGCCTTTATTTTGATTATTTGGCAACGAGTCATTTATATGAAGATGAGGAGGAGGAGAAGGATTGTGAATGAGTCACAAATGCTGTTGTATCTATAATATTATTGTGGTCCATTCCATATCCATGATGGTGTGATCTTTGAATCGACACCTGTTCCCTATTTGAATTCCCCTTTGTCTTACTTTTTCTTGGGTACTTTTATTGTTATTTTAGAACTTTTACAATCCCATTTTCTTCCTTTTTACTGGCACTGATATGACCTAAATGTGTTGCAAGCGTCGTAAAACCTTTTTTTAAAAAAACATATTCCAGACACAGATTTGTCTGTCACTGTGGTTGGTATCTACAGAAGATTTAGAATACGAGATGTTCACTGAACATAGTTGTCTCTATTGAACATACACTGTATGTTGGTGCCATGATATATCATGCAGTCATAAGAAAGGAGAAAAGCAATTTATTGTGTTGTGAAAAGTAATAAACAAAAATGAATATAACAGCTTCAAAAGAGAACAAAATACCAAATACGGAATGTTTTTGGCTCAAAACCCTTCTTCAGCCAACAACAAAAACCTAATCAAATAATAAATACATTACTTAAAAACCCAGATAGACAGAGAAAAATTAAGATATTGGAATGTAAACAAAAAGATGCGTTCACTTGGTAACTAAGGGCGCGCAGAATAGAGTAGAATATTAAATTACACATAAAAAGTTGGTGCATACAGAAAAAAAATTGTATTGTAGCAACATTAACACCACAACTATCTTGACTTAAAGAGGAATTTATGACCTTCACAACTATGTTGACTTAAAAATGAATTTGTAATTTCCACAACTATCTTGACTTAAAAAGGAATTTATGACCTCCACAACTATCTTGACTTAAAAAGGAATTTATGACCTCCACAACTATGTTGACTTAAAAATGAATTTGTAATTTCCACAACTATCTTGACTTAAAAAGGAATTTATGACCTCCACAACTATCTTGACTTAAAAAGGAATTTATGACCACAACTATCTTGACCTAGAGAGGAATTTATGATGTCCGGCACTATCTTGATTTAAAGAGGAATTTATGATCTCCAGTTTTGCCGGTAAAAAGACGTGTGTTACATTTCTCCTTTGTTGTGTCAATCTATGGTATCTGCATTATTATTATTACAATGGCATGGTTGAAGGGGGGAATTGAACATCTTTATATTGAATGACACCTGCCTTACAACCTATAGATTGGTTCGAGCCCCAATGCAGGATGCACACAAAGATTCTCTACTGAATTTTTCTTATCATAGTTCAGGTTTAAATGAACACCATGTCGTGCAGCTATGTGATATGTGGTCTGGTGGTATGACATCGCCTTCGGACTGAAATGTCCAGGGTTTGAATACTGCTCTGAGCGGCACATAGTTGAGTTCTTATATTCTCTCACCATACTCGGGTGTAAAATGATCATCATCAGCGTTGTTTCTGTTGGAAAAAATTGTAATATCGCCTTACAGGAGTCTTGCCTTGTCCTATATGTTAAGTGTTGCTGCTGGCCAGGGACCCATTTTAGAGCACATTGAGCATGTTTAGTAGGTATTGCACTATATAAAAGCTCAAGTTTTTGTTTTGTTTTTGTTTTTTGGGGTTTTTTTTTTTTTTTTGGTCATGTCAAAAAGAAACGATAATTGATAACGTCATAATTGGTTTCATGTCCCGTCCTGCATATGCAGAGTTTCTGTTTGCTTTTCTGAAAGCGCATTAATCAGATTATTTTATGCTATACCAAAGCTTTTTGTGTGTTTGCTTTTTTATGTTTAAAATATATAGAGCAAAGCAATCACCATTGAAGGTGTTAGTTCTATCCTGTTCCCAAGTCCAGTTTTGACCACTTCTGACCACAGTGACAATGCCAGTGGTCTAGAAAGTTAAATTGATATTCCTCCCTATCAGTAAAAGATGCAGGTTGTAATTGCTGAGCTACAGGGGGAAAAAACAAATGTTCCAGGGCATTTCGATGCTGTATGGATTCGAGGTCAAGCTAGATTTGGGCCTGGTATAGATCTAACCCCTCCCATTTCATCAAATATTTGTATTTGTGAGATGAGATTAAATATAATACATTTTAAAATACACAGCGTGTTTCTTTGGTCTTTTCTAAAGTCTTCATGTCTGTGTTTTTGTTGTTTTGTGTGTGTGTGTTTGGGGGGGGGGGGGGGGGGGGGGAGGGAAGGAGAGGAGATATTGGGGTTTTTGGGGTTGTGTGTTCTTGAAATCTACACCTGATCCTTTATTTAAACAATTCCCTTTGTCTTACTTTATCTCGAGTTTTTTTTTTAAACTGTAACTCTATAATTTTTTGACCGTCCCATTTTCTTCCTTTTTACTGGCGCTGAAATAACCTAAATGTGTTGCATGCGTCGTAAAACCCATGAAACAAAAAACAAAACGTGTTTGATGCTTTCGTAAGATCATCTGCCAGTGCCTTCTACTTCCAATGTCTTCTGAACACATCTGGCGAAATAAAAATGGCTATTCCAACAAACTGCAGAGTTCCATACGCCAAAGCAACTTTACTGGGTGGGGTTCCTGACCTCCCGTTGTGGGCAGGGAGGTACTTACTGTGTCCTCCATCTCCCTATATGTGTTTTCTAATTGCTGTCTGTGTCTTGGAATTAGATTACTAAGTTTTGTCCTGTCCTTGGTTGGGAGGGAAACAGTTGAATGTATAGTTATAGTTTTGGGAGATGATATTTTTTTCCTTGAAAAACATCTCTCTGTTATGTACTATTATTTTTATGTTTTTAATATGATTTGTAAGAGTGTATTCCTCTAAGTGGGATCTTGTGCTGGAATCTGGGTGAGACTTTAAGGTGATCTTTAACTAAGTACACTAATAGTGTGCTCTTGGAATCTACATCTGTTCCCTATTTGTACCATTCCCCTTTGTCTTCCTTTTTCCTCAAGTTTTTTTTTTTTTTTAATGGTACGTCTAGAATTATTTTACTATCCAATTTTCTTCCTTTTTACTGGCGCTGATATAACCTAATCGTGTTGCAAGCGACTTAAATCCCTTAAAAACAAACAAACCAAAGCAACATTAAACTCTGGATCATTTTACACCCTGAATGGAAAACAATGGTCCTCCTTCAATAAGATAAGAGCCAAAAAGAGTAAAACATCAGACAACCTGCACAGGTGGGGCTACCAACCAACATCAACATGCCAGACATGTAATGCCCCCATTCAGGATATGATCACAGGGTACTGCATTGCCCCATCACATCCACAGAGGGCGGTTACGTTACGGTGAATCATACCAATTCATGGTATGGACCACAGGGTACTGCATTGCCCTATCTCGTCTATAGAGGGCGGTTACGTCACTGTGAATCATACCAATTCAGGATGTGACCACAGGGTACTGCCCCATCACATCTGTAGAGGGCGGCTAATGTTAGTGTGAATCATACCAATTCATGGTATGGACCACAGGGTACTGCATTGCCCTATCTCGTCTATAGAGGGCGGTTATGTCACTGTGAATCATACCAATTCAGGGTATGGACCACAGGGTACTGCCCCATCACATCTGTAGAGGGCGGCTAATGTTAGTGTGAATCATACCAACTCAGGGTGTGGACCACAGGGTACTGCATTGCTCTCTCGCGACTATAGAGGGCGGTTACGTTACTGTGAATCATACCAATTCAGGGTATGGACCACAGGGTACTGACCCATCACGTCTAGAGAGGGCGGCTACGTTACTGTGAATCATACCAATTTAGGGTGTGGACCACAGGGTACTGCATTGCTCTCTCACGTCTATAGAGGGCGGCTACGTCACAGTGAATCAGGCAGACTGGCTGAGAGTGAGAGACTCACACGTGGAGCTGTGAAAACCAAACCACACTGGACACTACCGCTGAGACAAAAAATTTGAATAATTTTGCCTGGATTTTCTTTTTTATTTTATTTGATTTTTTGTTTCTCCATTATATTTGAAACAAGCCGACAATGATGGTTGTGTGTGTATGTGGGGGGGGGGGGGGGGGGAGGAGGAGGAGGCATAGCAGGCTCAGTTCTCTTTTGTAGTAATGCTGATTGAAATTCCTGGGTTAGGAATCACTGCATGCCTTTGGGATATGGCCAATTTTGGGATGCTTTTTCTTTTAGTAGTAGTAGTAG
>NC_088372.1:9770930-9780930 GCF_034508935.2 Berghia stephanieae | reverse complement strand
TGATAACTTTGGATTTAAAAATATGTTTAGATATCTACACCGTTCTTATGTGACTAACCATATTTTTGTTCGATTTTCCAACCCCGTTGACTCACATTCATAAAGTTAAAGTTGATAGATATCGCCCGATTTGACTTGACCCCAAAGTTCACCGTGTCACAGGTCACGATTACCGGCTGGCCTTGAGAATTGAGAAGCAGGTTTTAGTTCATGTCCGTCCACCTTGATCCTACTGGCGAGGAAATTCTCTGCAAAAAAGATTACACTATATTTAGGTAGGTAGATTTTTTGTATATTTACAAATAAGAATAAGCGTTGAATTTTCATAAGTAAATTATTTGTTCTCCGTTTTTATTTGCGATATGAAATTTATGTATCTCTATGTGCAGTTGAACATTCTTGGTGACCATGGATTCACGGACATGGATACGTTTCATAATAGAAATCCCAAACGTCAGAATTCCAATTGAGTTCGATAGAATGTCTCGTGAATATTGGCTATATCCAGTGTTTAATTACGATTAATCTATACTCGTTCTATTAAAAAACGCGATTAATGTACTTTGGAGGGGGCAGGGAAGCTAAGATATTATAATGATAAAATTATTTTTCCAATAAATAAACATTATGCTGTGGCCTACGGACTCTAACTCTAAGATACTGACATGCAATCAGATGGAATTATGAATGGCATGCATGTTGATGACACGGTGCCAGCACGATATAGCCTAATAATTGTGTCCGTTGAGGACAAATCTCAATTATTGTATTTAACTGTCATTGGTTTTGTTTCTAATTAAAATCGTCCTCTCAAAATATCAGTGAAAATAATTTAAAACTGGGAAAATGCATGGAGTGTTGGGCACAAGGGGGAAGGGGGGCAGAGGGATTAAACCCGAATTAATAAGCTACCTAAAGAAAATGGGATAATAAATCTCAAGACTTTTCTTCAATTCACCATGGATGTGTTTGTATATAGAATATAGAGTATTTTAAAATCCAACTTTCAAAATATCAGTGTAAAAGAAATCTGCTCCAGCCAGCAACCCTGAGAAAGTTTGTTGTCCTCTTTCATTTCACCAAAGTGGCATGATTGAGCCAGTTCTCTATAGGCCTAATCTGTAATTTTTTTAATTGTTATTTTTATTATTATTATTATTATTAGTATTAAAGTATTATTATTATTTTTATTATTATTATTAGTATTAAAGTATTATTATTATTTTTATTATTATTATTATTATTTATTAGTAGTAGTAGTAGTAGTAGTGTAGTAGTAGTAGTAGTACATTTATTATTTTATTATTATTATCATTATTATTATTATTATTATTATTATTATTATTATTATTATTATTATTATTATTATTATTATTATTATTATTATTATTGAACGGATTAAAACTAAACAAAATAATTCTACTGAAGTTTCAAAAATTAGACTTCCTGTCAATGGGTTGGTCGATCACACCCATTTTGGATGACGTCATCTCTTTCTGTCTGGTGTTTTGTGAGATGAAAAAAAAATGTTTTAAAATATATTTTATTGAATTAGAAAATTTAAGTGAAGTCATTGAACTCCCTCTCCTCACTGATAATGGGCTGTTTTCACATTAGAGTTTTTTTTAAATAGATTAAAGTTAAAATCTTTTGATTCATCTCTATGAGGAATTTAGTCTTTAGGGTCTATTCCAAGGAATGACTAGAATAACCCAGATGTCAGCTGCAGTGCAGTGCAGCACCGCTAAGAAAGCCAGGGTGAGGTAACTAGTTCGAAGCCACACAGGGTGCCATGGATTGGAACTTGGTACTGCTTGGTTACAAAGCAAAGATCTTGCTGCTGTGCTATGCTGCTATGAGGTCATATGTCGATTGCATTGGTGCCAGACCTCTTGGCCCAGCCCAGAATTCTGGGTTGCAGGCCTGTGAATTTGGTGGCAATGCCGCATTTCCAGCAATTTCGCTCCGCTGGAAAAAGAAATTTTTTTTTTCAATTTTTCATTTTGTTTCACAGCCTATTGAATTGGTAAAATTCTAAGACAATATTCTGGGAAATGGGGATCTTTGCTCCTCCCTGGACCCGGACCCAAACGTCTCGCGGATTTTCAGGCAATTTTTTCAGGGAACAGATGAGGGCCTGGGGTTGACAAAATTTCACAGCATGTTCCGGGTTATATCACAGTTAAATTTTTTTTTTAATGGCTGAAATAAAAATAATTGGCTGGTAACGAGTGAGTCCGAATTTTAAAACCCAGTATCATTGTATGCATGCACATTCCAGGCGAGTAAATGGGTCAATGAGCAACATACAGATGGCTAGATAGGAATTTTTATCTTTTAAAAATTTCAGGGTTTAAAATATTTTGGATATGGGTTTTCAGGGCTGGAATATTTTTTCTCTGGAATCCACGGTCGATTGGTGAAATAGTTCGGTGTCCTAGATGGTTCTATAGGTCATTGTCATCATTGATCATAACACATTATCTATGAAGGACTTGGTGAAATGTTTGGTGTGCTAGAATGTTCTATAGGTCAATGTCATCATTGATCATAACACATTATCTATGACGGACTTGGTGAAATGGTTTGGTGTTCTAGAGTTATTATATAGGTCATTGTCACCATTGATCATATCATTATCTATGAAGGACTTGGTGAAATAGTTTGGTGTTCTAGAATGGTTCTACAGGTCATTGTCACCATTGATCATAACATTATCTATGAAGGACTTAGGTGTGTGTATATATATGTGTGTGTGTGTGTGTGTTATCACTGATTTTGACAATCTGTACCCACTGAACTGCATGCAGATCATTAGTGATAGCCTTTAATCACGTAACGTTTGTCAATGTCATTAGGCTTTTAACGAAATCGGGTCGAACGCCGAACCCGAACGCCGAACCCGAACGGATATAGCCTTCTCACGTGACCATGAACGAGATCTGGATAGTGAAGACTCTCAAGCGGTATGCAGCATCGGATCTAAGGTCACGTGATAGAGGATAGCTTGGGTTGCTGTTGGCTTGTGTTAGGGGAGGGGCAAGGTCAGTGTCATTCAATAGTATATAATTGTGCATGTGGCGCTCTATACAGAGAGAAAATTATAAATTGATTACGGGGGAAGGTGGGGGGAGGGGGGGGGGGGGGGGTGGGTTGACCCACAAACGATCGAGGTGTTGGGCTTCGGGTAGACCATGATACGAAATCAAAGAGAAAAGGCCGCTGGTACTTGGATGGTGGAAATGGTTGGGGGGGGGGGGGGGGGGGGGGGGGGGGGGGGGGTAGTGACAATCAGCATGGAATGTATATATTAACATTAATAATATAGGCAATAGATGACCAGGGATGTGTATTGTTTGTGTATTGTTTGTATATGTTTGTGTGTGTGTGTGTGTGTGTGAAAGGGATTACACAAAAACACCTTTCTCTGTAGCTTCCAAATGATTACGTATACGATAAATTTGAAACCCACATTGTTTGAATCAGCTCACTAATTAATTCCTGAGCCTTGAGATGGTGACGCAACTATTACATACAAGACCTTGCAGTCGAGACGGCAGGGCTTTTGGGTTACACAACCACTATTTACCCATCGGTCAGCGGTACTCTTTGATGTATACAACACTCACCGCCTTTACGCAAAGCCGCCTGCCCATAAATCAAGAGATGGTCTCCTAACTGTTCACAAGCGAACTGTCAAACGAGCAATCGATGATTGGATAAGAATCTCAAGATCTCATATAATAAGGTAAGTTTTGGAGAGGTGATATCCCCCCACCCGTCATCGGACAGAACTTTCATTGCGTTATATCATATGAGCTCCGCCTCCTCTTTCTATTCGGGAGTGACGAGATTAGACGAGAGGACGCGAGAAAAAAAATGGTCACGTGTTGGGCAAGTCGTTCGTTAGGCGAGCTTCGGTGTCTAACTATAACTCCGTATTAATAGAAGAATAAGGGTGGGGTGTGTTTATGTGGTTTGATGTGGCTATGCGGTCTTGTGGTATGGCACCCGCCTTCAGATCAGAAGGTCCTGGCTTCGAGTCCCGCTCTGAGTAGTGCATGGTTGAGTCCTTGGAAAAGGCTCTTTACTCTCTCACCTTATGCAGGTGTAAAATGAGTACCTGGCCATTAGCAACATGGTCTGTGTCAGAAAAATTTGTAATATAGCCTAAAAGATGTTATGTCTCGTCTTTTATGTTTAATGTTGCTGTTGGATGGAGACTTAATATAAAGCGCTTTGAGTATGTTTAATAGATGTTACGCTAAATAAAAGTTCATGTTTTTTTGTGTGTTTTTTTTTTTTTAATTAAAATATTTTTTTTACTTTTTGGGTCTGGGTCATTATTTACTTGAATGATGGACATTGGGTCAGGAAGAAAGACTGTTATAGAAGACAAAGGGTCAGGAAGACGGATTGTTATGGTTGACATGGGTCAGGAATATGGACTGTTATGGTAGACAGGAAATGTTGAATGGTAGACATAGGGTTAGGAATTTGGACTGTTGAAGTAGACAGGAAAATGCTATTGAATGGTAGACATGGGTCATGAAGAAGGATTGTTATGGTAGACATGGGTCAGGAAGATGGACTGTTGAGGTAGGCAGGAAAATGCTCTTGAATGGTAGACATAGGGCCAGGAAGACGGCCTGTTATGGTAGACATGGGTCGGGAAGACGGACTGTTATGGTAGACATGGGTCAAGAATATGGGCTGTTATGGTAGACATAGGGTCAGGAATATGGACTTATGGTAGACATGGGTCAAGAATATGGACTGTTATGGTAGACATGGGTCAGGAATATGGACTGTTATGGTAGACATGGGTCAAGAATATGGACTGTTATTGTAGACATGGGTCAGGAATATGGACTGTTATGGTAGACATGGGTCAAGAATATGGACTGTTATGGTAGACATGGGTCAGAAATATGGACTGTTATGGTAGACACATATGGGTCAAGAATATGGACTGTTGAGGTAAGCAGGAAATGTTGAAAGGTTATTATTATCAATATTATTATTAATTTCATTATTATTATTATTATTATTATTATTATTATTATTATTATTATTATTATTATTATTATTATTATTATTATTATTATTATTATTATTATAAATTCAATGTTAATCCTATTATAAACCACCTGGACATCATACCATTTAGAGAGGACAGGGGATACATAATGTTCTATATGTTATATATTATATATTATAGGTGTGTAGGCAGGCAATCACATCCTTGTCACGTATTGTCATATGGTGGTGGTGGTGGTGGTAGTGATAGTGGTTGTGATTGGTGGTGGTAATGGTGATGATGGTGGTGGTGGTGGTGATGGTAATGGTGGTTGTGTTAGTGATGGTGATAGTGGTAATGGTAATTGTAATTGTGGTGGTACTGTTAGTTACACCTACCTTGTATAAGAGTCCTTGTTAACGACTCGTCCTTCACATGGATTAATTTGCATAATGTATGCATGTATGCACAGATGACAAGAGGATGTATGTAGGAGGTGTTGGCCATAACTCGTTAATTTGTTTGAAAGAAGAAACAAAATTGTTTGTCTTACTACGCCCTCTTTGTCATTGATTGGCCTCACTTTCGCCATGGCTGGAGGGGGGGGGGGGGGGGGGAAGAGGGGTTAGAGAGGGAGAGAAAGGGAGAACGAGAGAGAGAGAGAGAGAGAGAGAGATATGAAGTCAGCGATCCCAATGTTCAGCACTATTGTAGTTGTAGCCTTTGGTAGATAATGAATTCACTATAAACATGGTTATATCACAGTTTCCAAAAAATACAACAAATACTAAACCTGGAACATTTCGGGTTCAAAACCCTTCTTCAGCCAATAATAAAAACAGAAAAATTGTCAGTTTAATTCCAGAATGTCAGACGTGTTGTATTACTATTTTGTATTTTATTGAAGCTGTCCTTATCAGGGTTGTATGGATAGAACGAAATTGACGTCACTCTGCTCTTTGTTACTGTTTTTAGACAGCCAGTTAGTGATAAATTCTGACCAAATTCTATCAATAAGATTATGAACGCTAAAGGTGACACACAGTTTTGTGTGTTGCTATGTTTAATTTCTTCTTTTAATTTCATGGGTGGATCTACCATCAGATGTAATAATGTATCCCAAATATGTAAAACTCTCAACTCTCCTGGTCTCTTCGTTTTGATAGGATAATTTGCAGGGTGGTTTAACATTATTTCTGCTCAAAACCATACATTCTGTTTTTTTCACATTGAGTTCTAACCCCATGTCTTCGCTATGTTTGGTCACATTATCGAGTAGTTCCTGTAACTCTTTTTATGATTCTGCGATTAGAGCAGTGTCATCCACATATCTTAGGTTGTTGATGATATGTCCCCCTATATTCACTCCTGCCTTCAGTTGTATTTTATGTAGAATGAACTCGCTGTAGATATTAAAAAGGTCGAGAGATTGGACACATCCTTGCCTCACACCTCGCTGTATGTGTGTGTACTCGCTGACCTCACTATCAATTCGAGCAGCCACTTTTTGCTCCCAATAAATATTTCTAACGAGTCGAATATCTTTGCCATCTATATCCAACTTTTGCAGAATGTCAATAACTCTTGCATGTTTTACACGGTCAAAGGCCTTTTTGTAATCAATAAAACATATATAAACATCTTTTTGCATTTCAAGATAGTGATCTATTAATGTTGTTAATGTGAAAATAGCATTTCTTGTCCCACTATCTGGTGCAAATCCAAATTGAAGATTACTGATTTCTGATCTGATCTTATTCCTCAATCTCTCCATCAAGATACGAAGCAAGATTTTTATAATATGACTCATTAAACTTATTGTTCTATGAAGTCCACATTCGTTGGCTCCCGGTTTCTTTGGTAACATGATGAATATTGATTTGCTCATTTCAATGGGTACCTCCCCAGAATCGTAAATTAAATTCACCATTTCAGGTAATTTATCAATTCCCCATCTCCAAGTGCTTCAATCAATTTTACATGAATATTGTCAGGTCCATGTGCTTTCACCCGCTTAATCTTTCTGAGTACTTTCTCTACTTCAGCTTTTAAGATAGGTGGTCCTTCTATGGAGTTATGGATTTGCGGTTTGTCCCTCTTTCATCATGGAACAGCTCCTCGTTGTATTCCGACCATCGAATTGCTTTAGCAAAGAACACATATAATCAATTAAAGCAAATCATGAACAACTAAAACATCGAGATGGCTACATAACTCCGGGTAATGAAATCATACGTGTGGTCTATGCTTCTCTATGGCAGCGAGTGTTGGAAGATTAACAAAGAATGTGAACGTAGAATAACTGCAGCCGAAATTAATTTGGTTTCATAGACGCATTCTTAGAATCTCATGGAAAGATAAAATAAAAAACGAGGAGGTACCTATTAAAAGAAATTGGAGTAAGACCAACTTTGGTAAACACCATCAGAAAAAGACAGTTAAAATTTTTCGGACATATTTACAGAAAAAAACGGAATTGAAAAGATTGTACTTACGGGTAAAGGTGCTGGGAAGAAAAGAAAAGGGAGACAGAGGATAGATTACATTGACAATCTGAACGGATGGATTGGTGGAGGAAGAACAGGAATCGAAATATTGAGAAGATCTGAGGACAGATATGGTTGGAGTGACATGATCGCCGATGTCTGCAACAGGCCTGGCACTTGATGATGATGATGATGATGATGATGATGTTTAATTTGGTTGGCGGATGCTGTGAGTGTTTTATCTAAACACATAGCATCAATACCTGTTGAATTTATTTTTTATTTACTATCTTCTATTTCTTACAGCTCAGGATTCACTTTAATTGTAACCTAGATTTTGTAGGGTAGACTTAAAACGGAATTGTCTGCAACAGACAACACCCCGTCATTGATTTGACACCGTCTGGAGGCGACGGGTCACATTAGTTTATATGGCTATATGGTCTAGTGGTATGACACTCGCTTTCGGATCGGAAGGTCCTGGGTTCGAGCCTCGCTCGACACATAGCTGAGTCCTTGGAAAAGGCTCTTTACTCACATTCTCTCTCCGTACAGAGGTGTAAATTGAGTACCTTGCCGTTAATTGCGTCGTCTCTGTCAGAAACAGGCGTCATGTCTAGTTTTACATGTTTAGTGTTGCTGTTGGTCAGGGACCATTTGTAAAGCGCTTTGAGCACGTTTAGTGGATATTGCGCTATATATATTTTAAAAAGCTCACAAGCTCAGCTCAATTAGGTTGTCATTGTCTAGCCTTTTTTGCTGATGTCATCAAATGTGTGTCACAGTAGGACATTGTGCTTGTGTGTGTGTGTGTGTGTGTGTGTGTGTGTGTGTGTGTGCGTTTGTTTTGTGGTCTTACCTTACCCGGGTTCCATCTCTTTCCAGAGGTCGGATGTCATGGCCTTCCATCCTTCACGGTCCATTGCAGCCTCGTTACAGTCTGCCATGCGCCGTCCTGTAGCTTCCTTGATGCCATCTGTCCAGGATTTCCTTTGTCTTCCTCTGCCTCTCTTTCCTTCAATTCTTCCCTCCATTATCCTTTTTTCGAGACTATCATGTCTTCGCATATGTCCAAAATATGACAGCTTTTTGTGCTTCACAGTCAAAAGAAGTTCTTTTTGTTTTTGGCCCATTAGGTCGAGGACTTCGATGTTTGTTTTTCTTGCTGTCCAAGGTATTTTCAGTATTCTCCTGTACGTCCACATCTCAAAAGCTTCAATACGTTGTTCTGTCTGTGCGGTTAGTGTCCACGTTTCACAACCATAAAAGAAAATGGACCACACATAGCATTTGGTGCATCTCATTCGTGTTCTGATGGAGGTATTTGTGTTGTTGAGGATTGGCTTTAGTTTCATGAACGCATTTTTGGCCAGCATTATTCGTCTCCTGATCTCTTTGTCAGACTTTGAATCGGATGTTACCAACTGCCCCAAGTACGTGAACTCCTTTACTTGTTCCACTGGACACTCTTCTATTTCTATATCTATTTCTATGGGCTCTTTCTTTTTTGTTATCACCATTGTTTTTGTCTTCTTCGCATTCATGAACAGCCCTTTTCTTTACTCTCTTCGTTCACTTTTTAAAGTAGCTTCTGTAGGTCTTCCTTACTTTCCGCCAACAGGACAGTATCGTCAGCGTAACGTAGATTGTTGATGTTGTGGCCACCAACCTTCAACCCTTGTGCTGTTTCTACTTGCCGAAAAATAGACTCTGTGTATAAATTAAACAAGCAAGGAGACATAACACATCCCTGGCGCACTCCTTTCTTGATTTCAATTGCATCTGTTGTATCTGCCTGCACTTTTATCTGAGCCTTTTGCTGCCAGTACAGATTAGCGATTAGAGCCACATCATTCTCTTCCACACCTATTGCCACAAGGTCCTGGATAAGTTTCTGATGACTAACAGAATCAAATGCCTTTGAGTAGTCATTAAAACTGGCATATATGTCTTTTTGGACCTCTAAGTATTTTTCTGACAGGATTTTTAAGTCGAAAATTGCCTCCCTGGTGCCACTGTTCTTTTTGAATCCAGTTTGCTGTTCTGAAATCTCACGATCTACTTTTGACGAGATTCTTTTCAGGATTATTGTCAGGAGGAGTTTCAGTAGATGGCACATAAGACTGATTGTTCTGTAGTCCGAACACTCAATTGCACCCGCTTTCTTGGGTAGCAGTATGAAGATAGAAGTGCGAAGGTCTTCTGGGATGTGCGTTGACTCGTAAATTTCATTCATAAGGTCCGTTATCACATCAACACCAAATTCACCCAGTGCTTGCAGCATTTCTGTTGACACCCCATCTATTCCATTTGCCTTCCCTGTTTTCATGCAGTATAGGGCTTTCTCTACTTCTGATCTTAGGATTGTGGGTCCCCGTAGAAAGGACTGTATATGGTTGTCACCTCTGTCCGCATTGAATAGCTCCTCCACGTATTCTTTCCATCTATTGGCGATTTCTTCCACCTCAAAGAGGAGTCTACCTGATTTATCTTT
>NC_088372.1:9708430-9765930 GCF_034508935.2 Berghia stephanieae | reverse complement strand
CCTGTTGCTATTGGCCAAGGATTTAATGTAAAGCGCTTTGAGCACGTTTAGTGGATATTGCGCTATATGAAAGCTCAAGTTTTTTGTTGTTGTTGGGTTATATATTTGGGGGGGGGGGGGGGGGTAGTAATCTGTTATTAACAACATATGACATGCTTGATTGAGTTCAGGACTCTCAGAGGACATCAAGAACATGTTTGTTTTGTGTTGTCAACGAATTTGAAGGCATTGTAAGCTTCAACAAATGAGATAAGACGTTTCGGGTTTCCCCTTTATCAAAATAAAGGATTATTCATTCCTCAGGAACACTGGAATAAATGAGGTTTGCATGTCCTATACTGAATAAATCTGAATTGATGCATTGCGTTTAGTTAAAATACTCATAACATCCGCTAACCGGATATAACGCATTAACATATAACCTTGAACGTTTATAGTCTGGTTCATTTCATTTAGCTAAAAACAATAACAAAGTGCTGAGTGGCGTCAACTTCGTTCCTTCTATAGACCGAAAAGTGTAGCAAGCGCTGGCCAACTTTAACTCCCAAATCTGTGCATTCTGTTCTATGATGGAAGGGGGGGGGGGGGGGGGGTTTGATGACCAAACACCGTGCATGACACGTTGGTAGCGATGGAGGGGAGGGGTAGGTGTGATGATAGCCATACTGATTGGCTCTTTTGTCGTGTTGATATGTAACCAGGCTTAATTATGATGAGAATGGTAATGAGGATGTCGGTCGTTGTCTAATCAAAGCCTTTTTGTTACACAAGAGATGAATGGATGGATGGATCAACGGTCAAGTGGTCAAATATAGGGGATGGTGGGTATTATTGGTTGTCGTTTGCTCCGGGCATTGTCTCTCTTATGTATTGGTGTGTTTAGGTGTGGGGGGAGTTGTATAAGTTTGTGTTTTCCTGTTTTATTTGTGGATGGGGATGGAAGGGGTTGTATAAGTGTGTGTGTATGTGTGTACATAAGAGAGAGGCATTGATGACTTCTCCATAGTTGACCTCTAGATTCCAGTTCCAATAAAACAACACAATGATTGGTAATCCAATTGGTTTGGAATCTCCGTGTCAAAGTGCGTCCATTGAAGATGAAATCTTTTCCCAAAAACCTTTTGCCATTCCAATAGAGAGAACGAAGTTGACGTCACTCAGCTCCTTGTTGTTTTATTTTTAGACAGTCATTTGTTTAGTTCTATCTAGATTCCATCAATTGGACTACAAACATTGAAGGTTTAGAGAGCGGTGGGGGGGGGGGGGGGTCTGGAGCCTGAGATCATGAAATACTAACCAAAAGGTGAAAATGGAAAGACAACGGACGTTTAGGGTTCAACCATTCGTCAGCACAACACTCTTCAATCTTCAATGGTTTCTATTTGCAAAAGGCCCCACAGGCCCATCACTGCAAATGTTCTATTACAGTCCAATCAAAACAGGGAAACAGTCACAGATTACTTTGACTAGCAAATTCATTAAAAACTGTTTTGAAAGTTTCCAAGCATTCAACATTCGTTATATCCGGTGGCAGGGCATTCCAGTCATTTATTGTTCGTGGGAAATAGCTGTGTTTGTATGTGTCTCTTCTTGTAAATGGTTGTATTCATTGTGATGCATTGTATCTACGTGTAGCGTACCTATCTGTTTTGCTTTTATTGTAGTATGGGGTGATGATGGGTGAGTTTGGGTCGTTGATGGTTTTGTGTTAGGTAACAATACGGGGTATCTTGCGCCGGTTTTTCACTGGAGGGAGGACGTCACACAACCCGGGTCTCTGGATTTGAATCTTGTAGCTACTCTTTGTACTGTTTCAATCTGGTCTATGCCTTATTATGTGTCGGGGTCCTACACTGCGCTGATGTATTCTAATATTGGCCTGATAAACGAGGTGTACGCCTGGGCTTTAATTCTTGGCGGGCGTTGGTTTATGTTCCTTTTGAGAAACCCCAGCATCTTACTTGCCTTTGCTGTGATATGTTCTATATTGGTTTTCCACTCAGGTTTCTTAATGAGATGGACTCCCGAGTTATTTTATGGAGTCGACATGTTGTAAGGGATGATCATGCAGTGTGCAGTTGTGAGTATAAGGAAACAAACAAAGGAACGCCAATTATCTACCTACTATAAAGCGCTCTGAGCATGTTTAGTGGGTGTTGCGCTATATAAAGTCTCTAGTTGTTTTTTGTTTTGTTTTTTACTGTATCCTATTTTTCTATCTACACATACGCCCACACACGCACACGCTCATGCATACACACACACACACACACACACACACACACACACGTGCGCGTCCATACAATCATATCCGCCTCTCTCTCTCTCTCTCTCTCTCTCTCTCTCTCTCTCTCTCTCTCTCTCTCTCTCTCTCTCTCTCTCTCCACCATAACATCATCATCTCCAAGTGTCCTCCGTACTTTGCTTGATGACGTCACGCGAGTGGGATGGATGCGTCCCTTAATTATGCTAAGTATCATCATCGCAGTGGTGTGTATTAGTTTGTGTATGTATGTGTGTGTGTGTTAATGAAGGTGATTGGACCTTGGTTACACAACACGATGTATTCCTGAAACAACGCATACAATTGAATGATTTTTGGTGTATTCGATGCACTGCCCGGTGTACTTCATACGCAACACCCCCCCCCCCCCTCACCTTCTTCCTCTTCCTTTTATAACATCTTGCTTTTGGGCAAATGAAAATGACAATAGTAGAGTGCAGGGGGATTGAAATATAACGTGAAGGTTTCGTGGCTACTTGCAGATCTGCTGACGACGACGACATTTTCTGTAATGCGAGCCTATTCTAGGCCTGATTTTTTTTTGAACTTTTCAAAGATCTTTAATTCGATAAAACTTCGTGGGAGTTTGTGAAAACGACCAATTTTTTCCCCAGTTCATGTTGACAGGTCTGTACTGTTTTTACTATTGTATAATAATTGTCGTACTTCAAGCTTTGTCTGTGTGGGGATGTTCATTTTGATCCTGTCGCTTCCAGTCCGTACTATTTCTGATCATATCATTTGAATTGTCACGTCACTTCCGGCCATGTGGTACGCCCATAATAGTAATACATTACCGTCTTGAGTCAATAGGCCACATATTACGATGGTCACATTTTTTTGGGGTCAAATCCCCTTTGTAACGTCATACTTGTCACCTAATTAATTGTTATTTATTTATACTCTATCCGACGTTCACTTATTTTCAGGTCTGATAACCCCATTCATTATGGGCTCATTGTTGTAATGGAAATCTAAATAAAAATATAAAAAATGACGCAAAATATCGTCCGTTACGACCATGGAGGAAATAAACTAGTTTTGTGACTCTATGGTTACATCATCATTGGGCCCATCATTGCGTTCGGATGTCAGACCTGCATATGTGTACACGTTGACTCTATCCATTTCATAATAGTGTGTGTGTGTGTGTGTGTGTGTGTGTTGTGTGTACATGATGTTAGTATAAGGTAGGTTGTAGTTGGTGGATACATCTTCATATCCTGTCTGTAATTGGCCCATTGATCATCGTGATGCGTGGATGTTGACTGGCTTACTTAACACACTGGCTCCATCAAACGGTCAGTGGGTTTATTGACATGTTTTATTTAATGGTCATCGTCAACTGGACAAACTGATTTCGCCTGTCAGTAGTTGCTGTTGTTCATTGATTGTTGGTTTGTTGTGTTTTATAATGAAGTACCCTAATGTGTATAACGTTATCATTACAAATTTACTTAGCCTGTAATTCATGATTGAATATGGTGATCTTTTTGTATATTTTAACAATATATTTTTTGGTTGTTGATTCAATGATTGTTGTTGTTGTTGATGTGTTTGATAGTTGATTTTTTAATTTTTTTTTGTTTGTTTTTTTTTGTAGAAGATAAAGTGTCATGCTGCTGTTGCTGCCTTTATTATTATTATTATTATTATTAGTAGTAGTAGTAGTAGTAGTAGTAGTAGTAGTAGTAGTAGTAGTAGTAGTAGTAGTAGTAGTAGTAGTAGTAGTAGTAGTAGTTGTAGTAGTTGTTGTAGTAGTAGTAGTAGTAGTATTACCACTATTACTACTACTACTACTACTACTACTACTACTACTACTACTACTACTACTACTAAACACTACCATCACCACCACCACTACTACTACTACTACTACTACTACTACTACTACTACTACTACTACTACTACTACTACTACTACTAAGTGCTTAGTTAGTCTACACGAGAATTTCACTGATGGCTAGTGGAATCAATTTCTACTCTTTAAACCAATTCCATTATCTTACTTTTTTCTTAGGTGCTTTCACGTGCTAATCTATCACTTTTTGGCTTTCCCATTTTCTGCCTTTTTACTTGTGCTGATACGACCTAAATTATGTGTTCTGTCGCAAGTGCTGTAAAACCTTTCAAAACAAAACAGTGAAAATTATTAAAATATTGGAATGAGCCCAGATTATATTTATGTCTTTTTTTTGTCAAATCGTTCCAGGTACTACACACGTCACGTGTAGAGTCTTCGTCAGAACGTGGCCTCAAGTTTGGAGTTGTCTGGTGTGATAACCAAACTGAATTAAAAACATAACAGCCAAAAGGGATGTACATTAGGTGGAAATATTTCTAGAATCCGATCTTATCCTATCCAACGGAACAGCCTTTGTTTTATTGAAAACAATTTTTTTCCAACAAAAGAGATTTCTATAGAGGACTGTCGTTCACCGATTTGAATTCAACAAAGGGAGGTCACTGTTACAGACATCATTTTTATTTATCGTCGCCATGGGAAAAGGTGGACAAGGGGAGAGCAACGGCCATGTGGTCTCCAAGCGCCTGAAGGAATATTCCTGGGATGAGATAGGTCAGAAGATCTCCAAGGATGGAGAGAAGTGGATTGTCATTGACGGCCAGGTCTACAACATCACCAACTGGGCCAAACGACACCCTGGTGGTCAGCGGGTCATCACCCACTACGCTGGACAAGATGCCTCGGTAAATATTCTCATTACACTTTTTTCCTTTGGGAGTTTTGTTTTTTGCTTTTTAAAAATATTATTGGGGATGGGTGGTTGTTTTTTCTTTTGTTTTATTTTGGGGGGGGGGGGTGTTTGTTTTTGTTTTCGTTTTGTTTTGTTTTGTTTTGTTTTGTTTTGTTTTTTGGTGGTGGGAGGGGGGTCTTTTTGGATTTTTAAATATTATTTTTTTTGGCAGGGAGTGGGGATATTTTTTGAGTTTGTAGGGGGGGGGGGGGGGTGGTTGTTTTTGTTTTTATTTTCTTGGGTTTTTTGGGGGAGAGGGGATAAGTTGTTCATTTTTTATTTGTTTTCTTTGGTAAACATTCAATCCCGTCAGGGAACTATTTTTTCAAAGTCTGGGAAAGAAAATTATATCATTTGCTGGGGCTCTGAAATCTTTCCAATAAACTGGTTTGTGTTCCGAGTAACCAGTAAAAAATAGATAGAAAAAATTCTGTCACAGACATTTCATTTCATTTCAATTTAGTGTCTGTTCAGATAAAGCAGCTTTCCAAATACCGGCTTTGATTGAATTTTAGTATTGAGTTAGAGTGATGTGAATAGACTCACTCAAGGCCACACAGATTATTGAGATGGGAGGGAGGATAGGAGAGGGAGAGAGTGAATAGATCGAATCATTTGCCTCCAGAGTGTCTGGGTTCAATTCCTTTGATGTCTTTTCAACCTTTTCACATCCATTTGGAATGAGGCAGTTTGTGTATTCCAATTTTCATCTTCGCCAGATCGAGCCTTGCGGGATATTTGTTTCCTGAAAGGAGGGAGTGTGTGTGTGTGTGTGTGTGTGTGTGTGTGTGTGTGTGTGTGTGTTTGTGTATGGGAGGGGGGGGGGGTGTTGGATAACTTTTCTTTTTACTTGTTAATCATCTGTTTGGTCTAGTGGTATGACACTTGCTTTCAGATCGGAAGGTCCTGGGTTCGAGCCTCGCTCGGCACATATTTGAATTCTTGGAAAAGGCTCTTTACTCACATGTTCTTACTGTACTCAGATGTAAAATGAGAACCTGGCAGTTAACAACATTGTCTCTGTCAGGAAAAAAATTGAAAAAGCGCCTAACAGGCGTCATGTCTCTACATGTTATGTGCTGCTGTTGGTCAGGGACCCTTTGTAAAGCACTTTGAGCATGTTTAGTGGATATTGTGCTATATAAAAGTTCATGGGGTTTTTTTGGGGGGGTGGGGGGTATGTGACCACTCATCTCAAATGAGTGATTTGAATTGTGGATAATGAATGGATTGTCGTCAATACAAACCTTGGGTTCAGTTTACAAGATATTTAATGGAGATCTTTGCATGAAACAAATATACAACCGCTTACTCGAAAAAAAAAATAAACAACCCTTATAAAAAAATGTGGCCAGAAAACGCATTCTTCTACTAAGTCCCATTTTCAGCATTCACAGAAAACTGCAATTTTGTGTCATTTATTTATTAACTTAAAGAGGAAAATACATGTCTTGTGTGCCTCATAGAACAACACCCTGAGTGTTTTTTTCTGGTGATTCTATGGAATCGAAAAGATAGCTTGAGATTGTTGGCTCATTTTCTATCCAGATGGGACTTAGGATGTTTTGAAAGTCGCCTACTCAAATATCGTTCAACTCTTGCCCTGTCAAAAGCTCTCAAACCCTCGACTTTATTAAAGGTAGCTGGGTCTGTAAGATTTGGTGGAAAGTATTTTACAATAGATTAGCATCCTATCAAAATGGTAGCATGCTGTTGCTATTGTCTATTTCACATTATAGAAACCGGGATAAACTCTGGCTGCAAGGGCCTAATGACTCTGAAGGACTACTGTATGAGCACAACCGATGGATGTTTTGACATTCCCCCATCTCCAATTCTCTCCTTTTTTCTACCTATTTTCACCATACTCAAGTGTAAAATGAATACCTGGCTGTTAACAGCATTGTCTCTATCGGAAAAAATTGTAATATCGTCTAACAGGCGTCATGTCTCATTTTATATGTTACATGTTACTGTTGGTCAGGGACCCGTTGTAAAGCGTGTTGAGCATGTTTAGTGGATATTGCCCTATATAAAAGCTCAAGTTTTTTTGTTTTGTTTTTTAAGATTTCTTTCACTTTCCTTTCTCCCAGGATGCATTTGCTGCCTTTCACAATAACCGAGAGTTTGTGAGTAAATACATGAAGGCCATCCACGTGGGGTCGGTCAAGGAGGGACAGAAAGTGGTCAAGCCCATTGAAGAGGATTTTAGACAGCTCAGGGAGACGGCCAAGAAAATGGTGAGAACAAGCCCAAGTTGTGAACAGACGTGAATAGAACAGCTTTGAAAAGGAACAAAACACCAAACACGAACCATTTCGGGCTCAAAATCCTTCCTTAGCACCAATAACAAAGAGATTACATCCCTTGATTATTTTAATATACAACACTTAAAATCTGGACAGACAAGGGTTTTGAGCCCAAAACGTTCGGTGTTTGGTATTTTGTTCTTTTTCTAAGATGTTATATTCATTTCTGTATTTTACTAACTAGTTGAAATGATGTGGAGCCTTGGATGACGTCATTCATTTCAGTTAGTAATTTATTCTATTGGCCTAGTGACCTTTTATGCAGATCTAATTGGGCCATACAGATTGACAACTCTGTACAAATGACTTTATGTGTTGACAATTGACAACTCTGTACAAATGACTTTTTGTGTGGACAATTGATAAAACTCTGTACAAATGACTTTATGTGTGGACAATTGACAACTCTGTACAAATGACTTTATGTGGGGACAATTGATAAAACTCTGTACAAATGACTTTATGTGGGGACAATTGATAAAACTCTGTACAAATGATTTTATGTGTGGACAATTGACAACTCTGTACAAATGACTTTATGTGTGGACAATTGATAAAACTCTGTACAAATGACTTTTTGTGTGGACAATTGACAACTCTGTACAAATGACTTTTTATGTGGACAATTGATAAAACTCTGTACAAATGACTTTTTGTGTGGACAATTGATAAAACTCTGTACAAATGACTTTAAGTGTGGACAATTGACAACTCTCTACAAATGACTTTATGTGTGGACAATTGATAAAACTCTGTACAAATGACTTTATGTGGGGACAATTGGCAACTCTGTACAAATGACTTTATGTGTGGACAATTGACAACTCTGTACAAATGACTTAATGTGTGGACAATTGACAACTCTAAATCCCCTTTATTTATTTGTAAAGTGCCAACTGGTGCAATTCATGATTTCTCCTTTTCTCTAATGTTAAGTTAGTGGATACATTTGGTTCATTGCTGTACGTCAAATAGTTTTCAGTGGACGGTAAAAAGAGAATCTGTGGCCAATTTGAATTAGAATATTGTCGTCACAGATCACTGCTTTTCAAAGATTAATTGCCAAATTAATCAAACATTAAAATAATTTGGATTTTATTTGCCTTTTAAAAATTATTATTTGTTTATCCAGGGGCACGTAAAGCCCATTTCCCCCCCCCCCCCCCCCCCCCCCCCCCCCCCCGATTGATTGACACCCAAAGGCAGGATTTGAGACGTTTGGGATTTGCATGAATGATGGTTTTGTTTCTGGTGGAGTGTTTTGATAGGGAATGGATAGGTTTGTGTTCAATTCACTCAAGCACGACGTGGAGATTGAAGTAAAAATAAATGATAATTGATTCAATTTAGGTCTTTATTTCATGTCGTAGTTGTCTATTGTGAACTAGTCATAATCAACGGTTAAAGGACATGGTGACTTTATTCCAAGACACACTCGCTCAGTAGTAACAAAACAGTAACAGCTGTCTGATGCTCAATCAAGGGACATAACTTGATAATTCAAGTGATAAAATAAAATGATAAATATACAGGGTTGTTTCCCCATACAACTTGACTACACTTCACATCTCATGTCATGACAATGTAGCACACATACGTGTGTGTGTCGCATCCAATTAATTCCAAGACACTCTGACACAATGCCCACTTACACACTTAGTCAGTATAGTCACATTTTAGGGGGAGGTGGGGGGGGGGGAGTTCCAAGTTTGGCTGAAGAGGATTTTGAGCCCGAAACGTTCCATGTTTGGTATTTTGTTCTTTTTTTAAGCTGTTATGTTCGTTTTTGTTTATTACTTTTTACAGTCCACAGCTTCTAGCAGCTTAGTATGTATCACTTCCAGTTGACCGTTTTCTCTTCCCATTTCACACAGAACCTGTTTGAGGCCAGCTACTGGTTTTTCAGTCTTCAGCTGGTCCACATCCTGTTGCTGGATGTGGCCGCCTGGGCCGTCCTGTATTACTGTGGCACTGGATGGATTCCTTTCATCACCTCCCTCATCCTGATCACCACTGTAGAGGTAAGTCTTTTTCTGGTAGAAGGAAGGAAGTCACATTTCATCATTTCATTTATTTGTCCGATTTATTTATTTATTTATTTATTTATTACTTATTTATTATTTATCCATTTATAAATTTATTTATTTTTTGTTAATTTATTTATACATTTATTTATCTACTTATTCATTTGTTTATAAATTTATTTATTTATTTATTAATATATTTCATTCTTTCTTGGATGTATTTTACAATGAATTTTACTGTTTAAAAAAAATAATTTTTATGAATGAATCTTTTAAACATTTCCATGGAAGATGTTCAAAAATTGGATCCTCTTGATATATTTATGTATTAAAAGTCTGTTTGAATATTTGTGGCTTTACATTTGGGAATCTGCCATAAAAGAGAGAAAAAAATTGTTTTAAAATAGATAAACAATTCTGGTTCCAACATTGTGTACTTGGTAAGGCACTTAATACACATTACCTCACTCAACTGAGGTGTAAATGAGCACCAGGCCACAGGCAGTAATGGATATTGAAAGAGTGTTATTACAATAGGTATGCCTAACAGGTGATGTGTACTGCTTGAAATGGAAATATGATTCCATTTGGCAAAATGGGGGAATAAATAATACATTTGTGAAGCCCATTGAGCATGGTAAATCCTTAGACATGCACTGTGTAAATAATTTTTTTGTATTTATTTTGTTTTGATTTCAACCTCAATTGTTATTTTTTTCCATTCCATTGGGACTATTGAGTCCTCCATGATTGGGACAAATAAATAACAAGGGATTGTCAAATGGAATTTAAGCTTCAATTTAATATAAAAAACAGATAAAATGGATGTTTCGGATTTCCCCTTTATCAACAAATCAGGATGGATGAAACACTACAGTTCTGTCATGTTTCATCCATCCTGTTTTGTTGATAAAGGGGAAACCAGAAACGTCCATTTTATCCGTTTTCGTATATTAAATTGAAGCTTACATTCAATTTCACAATCCCTTGTTATTTATTTCTTCGAACTTCGAGCTTCGAGCAGCCACATTGACATTCCCCACATGATTGGGACAGACACCCAGATAGACATTGTGGCTTGTCGTTTTGTCAGTTGTGGACCTCATTGAATGTTTCTATCCGTGATTCCCCAAGCCATTCTAACAGTTCTATCTCTCTCTTTCTCTCTCCCGTTTTGATATTGTTCCATTCATGACTCGGGGCCCCATACCATTCAGACCCAATGCAGTTGGCTACAACATGATTTTGGCCACTTGGCCGTTTTTAAACAGTCGTGGCTGAATCATGCATTGCATTACTTTGTCATGGGGGTTATGGAGGTATTTTGGTATTTCTGTTGTCATTAGTGTTGTCATTATTATTATTATCATTATTATTATTATTATTATTATTATTATTATTATTATTATTATTATTATTATCACATCAAACGTTTGTGTTGTTGATTCTAGGCGACCATTTTACTTATAGATGTGTTTTGGAATCATCGTTGTCGATTTTCTTACTCATTTTCTCTGGTTTGATCTCAATTCATCACAACTGGTGTTCATTCATTCAAATATTTGTCTGTGTTGCAATTAAGTGTTTGCGTCTTTATGTGTTTTAAAAGCACTGGATTATTATACAGTTGTCTCACTTTTTATAATTCTTTAGGTGAGTGTGTATGTGTATTGTGTCACGTGTTGTCTTTTGCTGATCATTTTTATTAGACTGACATTTCTCACCAGAATCAAGGGGAATAACTCTTCTTGTGTTACCATTGTTTTTATTTCTGCACAACGCATTAAACTTCCGTCTTCTTACAATTAAAATATTATTTACAAAGTTTTTTTCATTTTACAACACTGTCATTTTCATTAAAACAGTAAAACAACTGACAGTTATAACAGTAAAACAACTGACATTTGTTACAGTGACATTTGTAACAGTAAAATAGCTCACATTTGTAACAGTAAAATAACTGACATTTGTAACAGTAAAATAACTGACATTTGTAACAGTAAAATAACTGACATTTGTAACAGTAAAATAACTGACATTTGTAACAGTAAAATAACTGACATTTGTAACAGTAAAATAACTGACATTTTCATTTATGTCATCGCATCATACAAACCTGCTTTTTAAAAAAGACTATCTCAAAATTTGATCATTTGTTTTCATAATTTGTAAATACCATCCATATAATATTTTTAAAATTTCATTTTTGATACAAAGAAATGAAACATTTGTTTTTAAATAGTGGATAATTTTTTGTACGATTTGGTGAAATATAGAGTTTAACGTTTTGTTTCGATTTGAAAAGTAATTTGATAAAGAAATGAATTGGTTTGGATAAAAATTCCCAAAACCTTTTGATGGGACACAACAGGGCGTAGACAAAAAAATTGTTTATTTTATCAGAATTTTTCAAGAATTATATTTTCTTGTTTGTTTTTCATTTTTTTGTCTTCGTTACCTCGATGTGACAATATTGGCAGTTCTGTCGTACTCTGGAAAAACATGGATTTTAACATTTTGGCCAGAAAAGTCGTCCTTTAAATATTAGTCAATTAAAGTAACCCTCATCTTAGCAAACGCTCTCAAACCAGGGAGCTCAAGGAGATCTGTACAAAGTCCCAGGTTTGAGAGTTTTTGGTAAGATGAGGGTCGTTTTAATCAATCAATATTTTAAGGAGGAGTTTTTTGGTCAAAATTTTAAACACATTTTTAACAAGTACAACAAAGTTGAATTTATATATGACATGTAATAACATGTGTGTATTTGTATATATATACATATATATATGTGTGTGTGTGTGTGTGTGTTTTTTTAATCTATAAATGTTGCACGTCAATCTGCTTGGTTCATTTTCTTCATCTTTTCTTCGTGTTTTTTCATCTACGCTATTCACATTTCCATTTTGGTGGCTTATTTTTTCTATTTTGAATTTTTTACAAATTTCATCCATTGTCCATCTTTAAAGCAGAATTTTGTGTCAAACTTTTTTTTGTCTTGCTGACATCCAAAAATGCTCAGACTGGCTGAGTCAGTCGGTTTACTCGAAGAAGAAGGAAAGGAAAAGTTCCCAGTGTATATGAAATGTAACGTGTATTTTATTGGCTGTGTGTTTTTTTTTCCTCCTTGTTGTCTTCAACCACAGGCCCAGGCCGGATGGCTGCAGCACGACTTTGGCCACTTGTCTGTGTTTAGGAAAAATTCCAAATTGGATCATTTTTTCCATTACTTTACCCTTGGCTTCATCAAGGTAATTATTATTACTAAACACACGCGCACCCATGCATGCACGCTGTACACACACAAATGCACGCTGCACACACACACATACACACACACACTATAACAAATAGCCTCCAATGAGATTTGTGAATACTTTGTGCAATGCTGAATCACCCACCTGTCAATCAAACTGACCAATTAATGCTGATGATATTGAAGGTAACATTTTAAGTATTGTATTTTGTGAGGGGGGGGGGGGCGGGGGAGTGAGTAGAGATACTTTGATTGTTTTCTCTTTCAAGTGTCCATATAACAGTGAGTGTTTAACAATTGCAGAGCTTCCTACTTCCAAAATTCGTCATTTCCAAGGGGAAAAAAAAAAGAAATGAAAAAGGCATTTTGAATATTTAGAATTTGCTCTCAGCATGGTCCAAAAATGCTCCAAAGTCCTGAATATAGGTTCTAAGAAGGTAAACTTTCCTTTTCAACAAGATTTATTGTCAAAGAGACCTATGCAGCTTGTAGCTGGAGTCAAAAATGTGTATTTCTACGAATTTTTCGTATTACTAGGCAGGTCTGTGATAGGAACTGTTGTGAGATGCAGACTTGAAACTCGAGTAGCCAAAGGAATTGTTAAAGAATGGGAAGAGTGATAATGGAGAGGCATCGGATGGGAACATTTCGGACATTGTTCCCATCTGATGCCTCTCCAGTACCAGTCTTTCCTTAGTATTTTCACGATCCAAAGCTTCAGGCAGCCTCCACTGCTCTCTAAAGAATTGGAAAAGAATTTCAGTTCTTTCAAAAGAGATGTGGGTGTTTTTGTTTGAATTGACAGACATTGGGGTCGTATTTTGATTTCCTTTTTCCTCTGAATTGACTTCCATGTCCAACTTTGTACAAATGGATTGAGGCACGTAACTCAACTAATGCAAGCTCTTAACCTGTCATCATTGGTTGTTTAAAGGCAACAGTTAAGGGGACACTAGATGGATTTGCACCCTTTTCTGTGATTTAAGGGTGTTACCATTGGATAAAGAAAAGCTTTACATGAAATAACTTCATGGGAAAAAATATTCAGGCTTTTATATCATTATTTTAGCAAAGGGATTCCCTGAGATAATAAGAAAACACAGATTTTGATTGAAATTGATAGAAGATGTAGATGACCACTGGCCTAGTGGTTAGTGATGTAGATGACCACTGGCCTAGTGGTTAGAGATGTAGATGTCTAGTGGTTAGAGATGTAGATGACCACTGGTCTTGTGGTTAGAGATGTAGATGTCTAGTGGTTAGAGATGTAGATGACCACTGGTTTAGTGGTTAGAGATGTAGATGACCACTGGTCTAGTGGTTAGAGATGTAGATGACCACTGGTCTAGTGGTTAGAGATGTCGATGACCACTGACCTTGTGGTTAGAAATGTAGATGACCACTGGTCTAGTGGTTAGAGATGTAGATGACCACTGGCCTTGTGGTTAGAGATGTAGATGACCACTGGTCTAGTGGTTAGAGATGTAGATGACCACTGACCTTGTGGTTAGAGATGTAGATGACCACTGGTCTAGTGGTTAGAGATGTAGATGACCACTGGTCTAGTGGTTTGAGATGTAATGACCACTGGCCTTGTGGTTAGAGATGTAGATGACCACTGGTCTAGTGGTTAGAGATGTAGATGACCACTGACCTTGTGGTTAGAGATGTAGATGTCTAGTGATTAGAGATGTAGATGACCACTGGTCTAGTGGTTAGAGATGTAGATGTCTAGTGGTTAGAGATGTAGATGACTACTGGTCTAGTGGTTAGAGATGTAGATGAGCACTGGTCTTGTGGTTAGAGATGTAGATGTCTAGTGGTTAGAGATGTAGATGACCACTGGTCTTGTGGTTAGAGATGTAGATGACCACTGGTCTTGTGGTTCGAGATGTAGATGTCTAGTGGTTAGAGATGTAGATGACCACTGGTCTTGTGGTTAGAGATGTAGATGTCTAGTGGTTAGAGATGTAGATGACCACTGGTCTAGTGGTTAGAGATGTAGATGACCACTGGTCTAGTGGTTAGAGATGTAGATGACCACTGGTCTTGTGGTTAGAGATGTAGATGTTTAGTGGTTAGAGATGTAGATGACCACTGGTCTTGTGGTTAGAGATGTAGATGTCTAGTGGTTAGAGATGTAGATGACCACTGGTCTAGTGGTTAGAGATGTAGATGACCACTGGTCTAGTGGTTAGAGATGTAGATGACCACTGGTCTTGTGGTTAGAGATGTAGATGACCACTGGCCTTGTGGTTAGAGATGTAGATGACCACTGGTCTAGTGGTTAGAGATGTAGATGACCACTGACCTTGTGGTTAGAGATGTAGATGACCACTGGTCTAGTGGTTAGAGATGTAGATGACCACTGGTCTAGTGGTTAGAGATGTAGATGACCACTGGCCTTGTGGTTAGAGATGTAGATGACCACTGGTCTAGTGGTTAGAGATGTAGATGACCACTGACCTTGTGGTTAGAGATGTAGATGTCTAGTGATTAGAGATGTAGATGACCACTGGTCTAGTGGTTAGAGATGTAGATGTCTAGTGGTTAGAGATGTAGATGACCACTGGTCTAGTGGTTAGAGATGTAGATGTCTAGTGATTAGAGATGTAGATGACCACTGGTCTAGTGGTTAGAGATGTAGATGACCACTGGTCCAGTGGTTAGAGATGTAATGACCACTGGTCTAGTGGTTAGAGATGTAATGACCACTGGTCTAGTGGTTAGAGATGTAGATGACCACTGGCCTAGTGGTTCGAGAGGTAGATGACCACTGGCCTAGTGGTTAGAGAGGTAGATGACCACTGGTCTAGTGGTTCAAGATGTAATGACCACTGGCCTAGTGGTTCGAAATGTCAAATGTCAACAAACGGTCTGGTCATAGAAATTATGTGCAGAAAGTCATCCAAAACTGAATGCATTGTATGACATGTACACACCTGTTTGTACTCATTGCACGACTGATGGAGTAGTTGTGTGCTCTTGTTTATTGTTGTCAAGAATGCCAAGACGTATACGTGTGTGTTGTGAAATAGCATGGAGATATTATGAAGGCAATCAATGTAAACAGTTCTGGCAGGTTGTCTTCTGGTTACCTCTGTTAACCTTTATTGATAATAAATTGTGTTTATAAATATCTTGACCCCATTTTACAATACGCTCAAAGTGCTGTACCGAAATGTTACATTTATTCATTTACAAAGATGTTGCTACCCAATTAAAGACAATGTAATCCACCTTTAACCATCTTCTTATTAACCATAGAAATTGTAGTATTCCGTACGATACAATCATTAATTTTGCCATTCTCATTTCTTTTATACACATTAAAGTAAGACACCGGTGTAAGATAAAGATCTGAACAAGTGTGTGTGAAAGGTGCCAGACAAAGCAAGAAAGAAAAATACAAGAAAAAAAAACCATCCCAAAAAATCAGTCAACTTCAACTGGAAATCGAACCTCAGACCTTCTGATTATCGGTCAGACATGCTACCATTAATGGTACCACGTCTGACCGGTAATCAGGTCTGAGGTTGGGATGGTTTTTTTCTTCTATTTTTCTTTCTTGCTTTGGCACCTTTCATACACACTTGTTCAGTTTTTTATTTGTACACATCACAACATTTAAAGATTTATTTTTTTGCATAGCTGTAAAGAATTGACCTTGTATTTTAATGAACATAATTGTGTATAGAATGTTCTTGTTGCTGTTCTGTCTGAGTAAGAAAAATCTATTTTTGTGTTGGGTGGGTGGTGTGTGTGTGTTGGGTGTGGGTGGGTGTTTGGGTGTGTGTTGGGTGAGTTTGACATTTCAGGGAAAGTTGTGAAAATGCCCGGTTAGAGAGGGAAGGGAGAGTGGGGGTTCTGGACTTGCTTGACTATTTCCTTTCTCTTTTTTTCTCTTTTTTTTTGGGGGGGGGGGGGGGGCGATATCAGTGACAAATGTTGCAGAAGGTATGACCAACTGTAGTCTGAGATAACCCATAGCCTGACACTTCCTTAAAGATGGCGTGATGATCACCAAACAAGAAAGTGATATGTAGTTCGTCGTGCTCATGGAAATAGATGATCCCATTGGTTGAAGCATTGAACACGATTCATCGGCCACCTTCTTAAGGTGGCCGTTGCCAGGTATTGGGACATAATGTTTTACCCAGTGCCAGACTATGAGTTTACAAAGGTGATCGCCATGTTCTCCTACTGACCTTGCCATTTAACTGGTAACTCGTGTCTCGTTCTACATGTTATGTGTTGCTGTTTGTCAGGTACCCCTTGTAAAGCACTTTTGAGCACGTTTAGTGGATTTTGCGCTATATAAAAGCTCAAGCTCAAGTGTCATTGTTTTCCATCATTGCCTTGAAGTGGAGCGAGCATTTCTCTTTTATTTGAATGAAATTCCTGGAGTTAGATGATGAGTTACGTTCACCATGTTGTTACATCTCATCTTGACAGTGCTTGTGATAGGTAATCTCAAAACATCTTACGGCTACAACCTTTTTCTTTAATTGGAATTTTCTTGTTTTCTTATCATTGCATGTTTGTTTTTGTTTTGTTTTTTCCATTTTCTACTAAAGCGTTGATTTCATGTTGTGTTTTGAAGTTTGTGTTTATGTTGAATTTTTTAAATTGAATTGTTCCATAAAATCAGTTAGAGTGTTATAATATTCCAACTGTTTGTGTCATTTGTTACCAACTGCCACAAAACGGTATAACATCGGGGTGAACAAGATCACCAAAAGTGAATTTAACCCTCTCCTTACCAACTATAGGAAAATCGTCACATTCGTTACGATACAACAAACATTTGTCTTATTCAAATTTCTCTTGTAAAATTTAAATAAAATGAACAGTTTGTTGTAGAGCATGTTTTGCTAAAGACATTATTTATCGCAAGAACTTACTGCTATTGTGTTTGAGTGATAAAAAATCTATTTTTGTCTTAGTTGGGTGTGAAGTTTTGGGGAAAATCCTGAAAATGGCTGGTAAGGAAAGAGTTAAAGTCAAAATGACTAACTTGTCCGTCATGTCACAAGACTGTAGAGCTAGAGCTCAGCTAGTCGCTGGTTTAGATCAATGTCTGCAAGTCAAGCCATAATGATGTGAAAGAAGAAAGTTGAGGGATTTTTTTCTCACTTTTATGCATTCAATTCATTTGTCTTCAATAAACCCTTAATTACAACTTTTTCATTTTGGGGAAGACCCTGATTTTACTATAGCACAATATCCAGAATTATCACCAGGGGTCTCTATTATCCTTTGTTTATAAAAATACAATGGAGGAGTTAAAGATGGTTTTTTTCTCCCCGCGCATCTGATTTTACTAAAAATGGATTTTGACACGTCATGATATTCTGACCACGATGATCATTATTAATGTCAAATTGTTACATTGGACACCCAATCTGTATTGAAAAAACAGAAGAGATTTTGATAAGAAATAATAAAGATAAGGAGGGGGGGGGGGGGCGGTTATAAGAATACGAATCTTGAACTCAAGTGTTGAAAGACCTCAAACTCTTTCCCAATGAACACTACCAGGTTTGCTGTACAGCAACATTGAGAAGAACGTATTTGAAATTTCAAACTCAGGAGTTCAAGAATCTGATGTTAATTCAACTCAAGTTTGTTTTCTTTTTTATCTGTAAATTCCGCCGACAAGACTTACACCACCCTAATGGTATTCTTATTTCAGCCATGGATCTCGTCAAGCTCTTAATAAGCAATGTCCAATTTTAATCATGGCTAACGTTATCTCTCACCTTTGTTACCAAAAGCAGTGACAGTAATGTGACTTGGGACCTTAGGGATAACAGAGTGACAATGAAGGTGTTTTTGCCTTCCTAATGAAAACTGTTATTTGTTTTTTGCCCTCTTGTTGAATTAGATTTCAGTTTTTGGCAACTTTTATAAGATGGCTGGGATGATGATGGGTATGATTGGAACAAAACAAATGAATATAAGACATCATGAGAATTGTGATAATAGAGACTGGGTGGTTGTTTAATAATAGTAATCATTATTATTATTATTATTATTATTATTATTATTATTATTATTATTATTATTATTATTATTATTATTATTATTGTTATTGTTATTATTATTATTATTATGATTATTATTATTATTATAATTATTATTATTATTATTATTATTATTATTATTATTATTATTATTATGATTATTATTATTATTGTTATTGTTATTATTATTATTATTATTATTATTATTATTATTATTATTATTATTATTATTATTATTATTATTATTATTATTATTATTATTATTATTATTATTATTGTTATTATTATTATTTCAGATAGATAAAAGTATATATGTCAAAGGTCAGCTGGAAACAAAATGTGTATACCTTGAAAATTAAATCGTATTATAATATAATAGGCTTGCTATACGAATTGGATGATGTTTGTCCTTTGTAAGAAAAGGTTTGTATTACTGGCCACCATTTCAATGGGATTCAGTGTTACACCAAATTAGAAGATTCTCACTTTGTTACGACAATGTACCGTGTTGTGACTACTGGCTTAGCTTTTTTCTATTTTGTATTGACTGTTGTTTTATTTTACTATTTAATTTGATCTTTGTCATTTTGTCACTTCAGCTAGAATGTTGTGTCACAAAATTCTAGAACTTTCTTTTGTACTTCACACAATACAATAAGTCAAAATTGTGTCAATAAATCTTTCAAAAGATTTGCCCATAAATTAAAATAATGTGATTTTTTTAAGAATTTATGCCACATATATAAATGTTAAGAGCTTTAATCAATGACATAATCTAAACACGGTTGTATCAGGTTCAATTCGTTTTGGAGACCTGGTGATTTTTCCATATGATCTTGAGTGTTTCAAGGATCTCTGACCTACATCATTGTTTAAAAGACAGCAGATGCAGCCCAAAAATATGATTCTTTCCGTCTTAAAATTTCTATTCATATCAAACATGTTAAACCATTTCTAAGTGGATGGAAAAGAGCAAACATTTAAATCTATTTATACTTAAATCTGATATTGAAATGAAATGTGAATTTACTAAAGGTTTAACTCACCGACTGCCACAGCCGACACATTTAGGGTTTTTTATTTTGACCTTTGACAGCAATGGCCGAACCCCCAAAGTTTCATACTATTGTTTTTTACTTCCAACCAAACTGTATCGGCCGAGCAGTTTAACGGCGAGGTAGTTCATTTTTTAGCTTTCATTTCACACCAAACATGATAGGGTACTTTTTAATCTTGACATTCTTTCTAGCAGGCCACAGTAATAGATAACCTGGTATTTTTTTCTCTTAGTTTTCCAACATAATGGAGAAACGAAATCAATTATTTGTAATTCTCGAGTGAAAAACATTATGAAACTACTTGCTGTTGTTTGAGTTATTATTCTGATTAGGTTGGTGATTGTTTTCTGTTAAAAGATCATTTTTCCTGTTTTTAGTCAGAACAGTGGTCCAAGGCGGTGTTGACTCCCAATTCAATTGTTTTTTTTTTGTTTTTTTTTGGTTTAAAATTGCCTCCTTTTCAAAAAATTACTGTGCAACCCAAGATTTAAAATGCAACAATACAAATGGTATCATTTGAAAGAACAACACAGGCAGGTTTCTTTGCTTTTTAAACTTTTATTGTCATAAAAATTGTGAACATGTTGAATTTATTTTTTTAAAACATGCATAAATCTGGGCGAAAGTCAGCGGCTTTGCAATTCTGAAAAGCTGGTCAGTCGGTGAGTTAAAATGTAAAACGTGATTCATCCAGTCAACAACTTTGATGTCACGAGTATGCATTATTTGGTTTGTTTGTAAAGATGACTTGACAAGTCAGGAAATGATGAAATTTTGAAATGGTGGTTCTTTAGTATAGTAAATATTTAGTAATCTCAATTTATCTTCTCTTGTTTTTTCCTGGATGTCAGGGTGCATCTCCTGGTTGGTGGAATCACATGCATTACCAGCACCATGCCAAACCCAACGTGGTGAGTCTCATTCTGGCAACAACAGGGGGTATCTATCGGAAGACAATTGCATCATCTGATATCCAATTATATCCACTTATTGATCCACTAAAGGATATCCAAAAAATGATATCCATTTAAGGATGTCCACTAAATGATATCCATTTAAGGATATCCACTAAATGATATCCAATTATTGATATCCATTTAAGGAATCTCCACTTAATGATATCCACTATTTGTACTTCAATAGCAATAATAACTCTAGTCTATTGGAATGGACGCTTCAATAATGATAAACAAAGACAAATTTGATGTTACAGATTTCCCCTTTGTCAATTGAACTGATGAATAAAACAATACAGATGAATGAGAGAATGGCATTGTTAAGGCATCTTTAGTGTTTCATTCATCATGTTTTGTTGACAAAGGGGAAACGTCTTCATGAATCAAATTGAATCTTCCATTCTAATTTGACTTTTATTTATTTATTTCTTGGAGCTTCCATCAGCAACATGTGTATTATATTCAATAGCAATGACAAATTTATCGTAATTGGTCATGTTCAGTTTTACGTTAAATGACATGAAAATTGTTCCAAAACTTATTGATCTGAGACTGTCAAAGTTGAAATGTCAGATTTACATAAATGACAAGAAAATTGTTCCAAATCTTATTGATCTGAGACTGTTAAAGTTAAAATGTTGACTTTTTCTGAGTGAAAAGGTCTGTAGGATCAGTTGATTGTCATCGTGGTTGTCAACAGTTGACCTGAAATGATTTTGTTTTCCCACAGATGGACAAAGACCCTGATGTACGTCTGGACGTGTTGTTTGTGGTGGGTGAGAACATGCCGGTGGAAAAGGCCAAATCCAAGAACGGAGGAACCATGCCCTACAACTGGCAAAACTATTACTTCTTTCTCAGTAAGTACAGCTTCTTTTAGCAGGGAGGGGATTCTTTCTCAGATCTGTGGTATTCTTTCTCAGACATGTGGGATTCTTCCTCAGACATGTGGGATTCTTTCTCAGATCTGTGGGATTCTTTCTCAGATCTGTGGGATTCTTTCTCAGACATGTGGGATTCTTTCTCAGACCTGTGTGGGATTCTTTCTCAGATCTGTGGGATTCTTTCTCAGACATGTGGGGTTCTTTCTCAGACCTGTGGGATTCTTTTTCAGATCTGTGGGATTCTTTCTCAGATCTGTGGGATTCTTTCTCAGATCTGTGTGGGATTCTTTTTCAGACCTGTGGGATTATTTCTCAGATCTGTGTGGAATTCTTTCTCAGATCTGTCAGATTATTTCTCAGATCTGTCAGATTATTTCTCAGATCTGTGTGGGATTCTCTATTAGTGATGTAGACAAATGAGTGTAACAGTTCCAATAAAAAATACCATAATACAAAGCATGGAATGTTTCGAACTCAAAACCCATCTTCAGCCAATAACAAATTAGCACATTACATTTCTGCCACTTATCTGGATTTAAGGTGATTAATTTGCATTTTAACGGCTTTGGTTAGAGGCTGAAGAAGGGTTTTGAGCCTGAAACCTTCTCGATTTAGTATTTTGTTCTTGTTTTGAAGCTATTCTATTCATCTTTCTCCATCCCACAACTTGCAGAGCTGCCTACTTGAAATATCAAAAATTCGTAGTTTCCAAGAAAAACGATGAAAAGGTCACAATACATGGCATTACTAATCAATTATCTGCCCTCAGAAATGATCACAAATGCTCCAAAGTCCTAAATAGAGTTTTTAAGCAACCAAACTTTCCTTTTCAGCAAGATTTATGGAATCGAACACGTCTATGCAGTTCTGTCACTGCAGACAAAAAGTCGTAATTTTATGAATTTTTCATAGCACTAGGCAGGTCTGAACTTGTGTGAGGTGTTTGTGTCTCCATTTCCTGACATTGGGTGTTTTATTCTCTCTCTCTCCCCCCCCCCCCCCCCCCCCCCCCCCCCCCCCTCCTCCCCAATCTTCCACAGTTGGACCACCCCTGCTGTTTCCAGTCTATTTCCAGTTTATGTTGTTCCGATTCATCTTCACACGAAAGGCCTGGAGTGTAAGTATCACGAGAGAGAGAGAAAAAATTAGTCATTTATAGCCTTGAGGCTCATGGAGCCGGGAGTTGATTATTGTCTCCATACCGTTAAACGGTCAATAGTTATGAGATAATGATATTAATAATAATATTGGACTCTTATATAGTGCACTGTATCCTCAGAAAGTAGTCAAGATGAAGTCTGGTCTATATGTCTGTGGCTTCATGTCTGTTTCCATTGTGTATAAATATCATTCCTATCATTCATAACACATATAAGAACTAATTCAAACATATCAATAGATTTGACCTACTAAATATGTAGCTTTAGACCGACAGTTCAAAATTACATTTTAAATATCTCAAATATTAATTACAGTACTATCACAAGGTCAAAGGTATTGTATATACAGTCATATCACAAGGTCAAAGGTATTGTATATACAGTCATATCACAAGGTCAAAGGTTAAAATATTTGTCAAAGTAGACTAGATAGATAAATTGATAATGGCTTGTTTTTTGTTTTTTGTTTTGTTTTGTTTTTGTCCTTTGGGTTTATTCATTGTGAGAGGGCAAAGTAAAATCTAAACGACACATGTTAATGAATTATTTCCCTTGTGGATTGTTGGATTTCATGTTTTCTGTAAACAACTGATATCAATGAATTATTTCCCGTGTTGATTGTTGGATTTCATGCTTTCCATTGCAGGACCTTTTGGCTGTCGTCCTGTTCTTCATCAAATTCTTTGTCCTCTACCTCCCAATCCTGGGTGTTGGATGGACCATGGTCTACTATTTTACATTCAGGTAGGTCAGGGACAAAATAGGGAACAAGAAAACATCTGATAAGATGTGTATGAAACAGTGACCGGTGGTCATCAGGAGGTCCATGTGGTCTAGCTGTATGACACTTGCTTTCGGATCGGAGGGTCCTGGGTTCGAGCATTGTTGAGTCCTCAGAAAAGGCTCTTTACTCACATTCGCTTACTGTATTCAGGTGTAAAATGAGTACCTGGCCATTAGCAGTGTTGTCTGTCTGAAAAAATTGTAATATGGCCTAGCAGGCATTAGGTCTTGTTCTACATGTTACGTGTTGCTGTTGGCCCAGGACCCTTTATAAAGAGATTTGAGCACGTTTAGTGGATCCTGGACTATTTAAAAGCTGAAGTTTTTTGTTTTTTGTTTGGTTTGTTTTTTGTTTTTTTTTTGTTTCCTTTTTGGTTTAATCCCCAGTGAATTTTTCTTGTATTTGACGTCCTGCTTTTGTCTGGCTCTGTTTTATACACACTTCATTTTTTACATTTTTATTTTCAGAGAGGGGGGGGGGGGGGGGGGGGGAGGGTCGGTCTCTGTAACTAAATCCGTTGAAAACGGAATCAGATAAAAACGAACTTGGCTTTACAAGCATTCTCATTGCCTTAAACTAGGTACCCATTCACACCTGAGTTAAGTGAGACCAATGACCCAATCCTGGAGCCATAGTTTTGTGAAGATGTTGAATTATGTGATGGACTCTTCAACTTTGGAGTTAAAATACACTATAGTTCATATAAGTCCAACCACCCTTTTTGTCTATTGTCATTTTGAAGACTGCACACCGTTTTAGTAGGGGTTCCGATGGCATACCTGCTTCGAAATACAAATTTTTATCTTCAGCTTCAGAACTTCATTCTCCTCTTTGACTCAATCTTATTGAAAAGGAAAGTTTAGTTCCTCAGAACCAATATTCAAGCCTCCTGGAGCATTTTTGGATCATGCTGAAGGCAAATTATTTATTTCTAAATCTGTTTGGCTTTTTCTTATTTTCCCTTGAAAACTAAGAATTTTTGAAATTTCAAGTTGGCCACTCTGCGATAGCTCAGTTGGTAGAGCACTCGCTTCACATGCATAGGGACTGAGATCGACTGAATTCGAGATTGCTTTCTGAATCCCCCTGTCCACCTAGCAGTGATTGGGTAGCTGGGTCTGTTGGATCTGGTGGAAAGTACTTTGCAATTGACTAAGGGTCCTATCCGAAGGGCTCCAAGCAATCGCTATTGTCCGAGATAAATTCTGGCACCATGAGCCTAATGTCTCTGAAGGACTACACTAAATCTGTGTGTTTGATCTGATCTGCTGTGTGTGATGTGATGATGATGGGGATGGTGTATGACAGCGATGATAAGATAATAATAATAATGATGATGATAATATTAATATTAATAATAATGATAATAATAATCATAATGATGATGATAATAATAATAATAATAGTAATGATTTTTTATTGTTTTTTAAAGTAACCTACTAAACGTCATGTTTAAAACTGAATGTTGTGTATTACGTTGTTATGGAATGAATTGATGTCATGATGCAATGTCAGGTGTAAATGTCATGTGATGTGTATCGTGTTACCTGTGACAGGTGTATGGAGAGCCACTGGTTTACCTGGGTGTCCCAGTCCAATCACATTCCCATGGAAATTGACCATGACTCCTGCCGCCCCTGGTTGTCTCTACAGCTACACGCCACCTGTAACGTGGAGAAATCGTTCTTCAACGACTGGTTTACGGGACACCTCAACTTCCAGATAGAACACCAGTAAGTCCATAGCTCGGGGTTTTAGGTGATATCTCCCATAGTGGGCAGGGAGGTACTAACTATATGTAACACCTACCATACGAGGTGGACCACTATACATAACACCTACCTGGGTGGGGTTCTTGACCTCCCATAGTGGGCAGGGAGGTACTTGCTGCGTCTTCTATTTTCCAACTTGCTTTCTGTCTTTGTCTTGGAATGAGATTACTTGGTTTTGTCCTGGCTGAGAGGGAAACAGTCGAATGTATAGTTTTGGGAGATGATATTTTTTTCCTTATAAATCATCTCTCTGTTATGCACTGTATTATGTTTTGTTTATATCATATATGATTTGTAAAACATTTGAGTGTATTCCTCTTAGTGGGGACCTCTGCTTATGTCTGGATTAGACTTTTAGTTAATCTCAAACTAAGTACTTTGATAGAGTGCTCTTGGAATCTACACCTGTTTCTTATTTGAACTAATTCCCCTTTGTCTTACCTTTTCTTGGGTGCTTTAATTGTAATTTTCAAACTTTTTACAATCCCATTTTCTTGCCTTTTACTGGCGCTGATATGACATTCATGTGCTGTAAAACCTTTAAAAACAAACAAACATTTTAGATGATATTTTTTTTCCCTTGTAAATCATCTCTCTGTTATGTACTGTTATATTTGTTGGAAAGAATATATGATGATTTGTAAACATTTGAGTGTATTCCTCTTTGTGGGATCTTGTGCTTGTGTCTGGATGAGACTTTTATGTCGTATTTCCTATTTGAACCAACCCTCTTTGTCTTACATTTTCTCATGTCCTTTCAAATTGTAAATCTATAATTTTTTTGTCTATCCCATTTTCTTCCTTTTTACTGGTGCTAAAATAACCTAAATGTGTTGCACGCACCGTAAAACATTTAAAAACAAACAAGCAATCAACAGTTGCCACCCCTGACATTGATTTCCGTGCCATTCTATTCCAGCCTTTTCCCCACCATGCCCCGCCACAACCTGTACAAGATTGCACCCTTGGTCAAGTCACTGTGTCAGAAACACAATCTGCCATACCACGTCAAGCCTTTAGGAACAGCCTTTGCTGATATCGTACGGTCAGTACACTCCACATTCATCTCCTGGTCAAAATTATTTGAGAACGACAGATTGTTTTTTTTTTTGTCTAGCCACCAAGTTCCAAGTCTGTTTTCTATGTCAGTTTATGTCAGATTACAATCTTCTATCATGAATGGCTTTCTTTACAGGAATAATTTCTCGTTCTGTGCATAGTTGAGTCTTGAAAAAGATTCTTTATTCACAGTCTCTCACTGGGTGGGGTTCCTGACCTCCCATAGTGGGCAGGGGGGTTACTTACTGTGTCTTCTATCCCCTTATATCTGTTTTCCAACATGCTTTCTGTCTTTGTCTTGGAATGAGATTACTTGGTTTTGTCCTGGCCCTGGCCGGAGTCCTAGCTGGGAGGGAAACAGTCAAATGCATGGTTATTGTTTTGGGAGATGATATTTTTTTCCTTGTAGATCATCTCTCTATTATGTCTCATGTAGTTCCATATCTGAAGCAGACGTCGGAGGTCATCTTCCGCCAAGCTGATCTATCTCTTGCCAATTCTATTAAAGCAGCGCCACCTTTCTCAGCTTCATCTGTCCAAGTTCTTATCCCTTTCAAATACGTTATTCTTTGTCTTCCTCTTATTCTTTTTCCATTCATCTTTCCAGTCAAGGCGAGTATTTCCAAACCAGGGTGGCGGATAATGTGTCCTAAAAATTCCATTTGGCGTTTGATGATTTTTGTTATCAGTGATCTTTTTCTGTTTGCCATTTCTAAAATTTCTTCATTTCTTTTCCTTTCCATCCATGACACCCTCATCATTCTTCTGTAAAACCACATTTCCACTGCCTCCAGTCTTTTAACCATGGTCTTGTTTATGGTCCAGCTCTCACAACCATATAGCAGCACAGACAGTACATAGCAATCCAGGACTTTGATTTTTGTTTTCATGCTAATATTCCTGTTTTTCATAATTGTATGCAGCTGGTTGAATGCATTCTTCGCCATACCTATTCTTTTCTTTATTTCACAATCTGATTTTCCATTGGATGTTACATTGAAGCCTAAATATTTGAAACATTCAACTTGTTGTATTGTTTGTCCTCTGCTTGTTATTACACAGGCTGGTGGGTTATTATTTTTAGATACCGTCATACATTCTGTTTTAGATATATTCAGTTCCAGTCCCATATTTTCACTACTCCTGACTACAACATCCAGTAATTCTTGTAGTTCATGTTCAGATTCTGCCAGTAGAACCGTATCATCTGCATACCTCAGATTTGTTACATTCTTTCCTCCAATACACACCCCCTTCTTATGTTCGATATCTCTTAATATCATTTCACTATAGAGGTTGAATAAATCTGGAGACAAAACACACCCCTGCCTAACTCCTCTTCTAATAGGTGTAAAACTGCTTAGTTCGTTGTCAACACGCATTGCTGCTTCTTGTTCCCAGTACAAATTCCGTAATATTCTTAAATCTTTACCATCAATGTCCAAGGATGATAGAATTTTGAATAGTTTTTCGTGTTGTACTTTATCAAAGGCTTTTGAATAGTCGATGAAACACATATACAGATCTTTATTTACTTCAATACATCTTTCCATCAGCATTGATAATGTGAATATTCCATTTCTGGTACCCTTGTCCTCAACAAAACCAAATTGCATCTCCCCAATTTCAGGTCGTATTTTATTTCTTATTCTTAGTAAAATTATCTTCAAAAGAATTTTTGTGAGGTGGCTCATTAGGCTAATAGTTCTGTGTTGTTCACAATCAACTGCCCCTGGCTTTTTTGGTAGTGCTATAAAAATGGATCGTTTCATATCAGTTGGCATTTTTCCTGTGTCATACACTTGATTTAGAAGGTTTGTGATGAATTCAATCCCCCATTCACCCAGGCCAGTCAAGGCTTCAATTGTTATGGCATCAGGTCCTGCAGCTTTTCCATTTTTCATGCTTTTCATGACGTTCCTCTATTATGTATTAGTATATTTGTTATTTTGAATGTATGATGTTAGCATTTGAGTGTATTCCTCTTTGTTGGATTTTGTGCTTGTGTCCGGATGAGACTTATAGGTTATTTCAAACTAAGTACATTGGTAGTATGATCTTGGAATCTACATCTGATCCCTATTTGTTCCCAGTTCCCCTTTGACTTACCTTTTCTTGGGTGCTTTAATTGTAATTCTAGAACTTTTTACTATCCCATTTTCTTCGTTTTTACTGGCGTTGATATGACCTAAATGTGTTACAAGCGCCATAAAACCCTTAAAAACAAAAACAATAAAAACATTCTCTCACCATACTCAGGTGTAAAATGAGTACCTAGCCGTTGACAGCGTTGTCTCTGTCCAAAAAAAAAAAATGTAATATCACCTAACAGGCGTCTTGTCCTGTCTTACAGGTGAAGTGTTACTTTTGGCCAGGGACCCCTTTTAAAGCACGTTTAGTGGATATTGCGTTATATATAAAAAAGCTCAATTGTGCCTAACACAAGCCAAGTCTCCAAACTGTTTACACTGTAATATCACTGGTTGTCCTCAGACTGATTTCAGAGGAAAACAGTTTATTCTTTGCTTTTTAGCCAGAAGGTATCGAGGTCAAATCCCTGTGTGACTGTGAGCAAGTCACTTCACCCAAGCCCATTTAACGTTGCTGCACTGGCGATGATGCCCGGGTTATTCCAGTCCTCTCTTGGAATCAACTCGAAAGACAAATAGCCCTTTGGGGATTTTTTTCATATATATATTTTTTTTACTATTTGAGTTCTACTAAAAATGTTAATGTCTTATGAAATCTGTTATGCCTCGTTAGAGCATCATCGAATTTCTTTCCCTTTTCTATTCCAGATCACTAAAGTACTCTGGAGAACTGTGGCATTCGACCTACGTCACTTTCCACGCAGACGGCCATCAGTAAAATGTCTTTGGGGTTTTTGGTCTTGTTTTTACTTCAGTCGTCTTTTCTCTACAATTTACCAATATCTACAGGATGGATTTGATCACGATATACACACATTGCTCTCCAACCACTCAACCAACCAACCTTAACTTGGGTTTAATCGACTCACAAACAAACAGAAGACCATATCCGATCCAAGGATTATTATTATTATTATTATTATTATTATCATCCGTCCTAGTTTGTTAAACCACAGATGTATCCTAAAAACATTTTGGACACAGAAAAAAGGGAGAACATTTTTTTTTTTTTTTAAAAGGTAATAATACTTAACACAGAATGCTTTTGACCAAACCCTTTAGCAGCCAAAATCTGTCAAATTTAATGGGGCGGGGTTGTTTGCTGAAGAGGGTTTTTTAGCCCGAAATGTTTCATGTTGAGTATTCTGATAGGTCATTTTTTTCAATAAGAATTCACAGCTTTTTTTCAGTTTGATATCGACAGGAGTCCAGGGTGTGTGTATGTGATGATTGATTAAGCTGGAAGTCTGAAAAAGGGTTTGTCATGACTTGAGTGATAGACCTACCAGGTTGACCATATACACCTGGGAGACAGGGGAGGAGAGAGGTTGTGGCAGGACGTCACTCTATCTCTATCTCTATCCACTGTGTTGAATGACCACTGTTGTTTGTTGTTTGAGATCAGGTGTCTCATTCTAGTTTTGTTTTGGGGAATTTTTTTTTTTTTTTGGTATTTATTTTGCCCTTCTGTTTTTGTTTTTTTTTTGTTTTGTTTAAGGTAACAACATTTTGAAAGTGTAAAAGTACATTCCAATCTTTGCCCTGAGACCAACAACCATTTTATTGACGATAGAGAAGGAAGTCAATTTTATACACACGTAGCCCAAGGTTGACCTTTGACATGCCATTCTTTTCTTTCTTTCTTTATGTATTAGGTTCATTTTTCTTCTTCTTCTTCTTCTTCTTCTTCTTCTTCTTCTTCTTCTTCTTCTTCTTCTTCTTCTTCTTCTTCTTCTTCTTCTTCTTCTTCTTCTTCTTCTTCTTCTTCTTCTTTAATATTCTATCACATTATTTATTTTTGCTGATTTCGTCCAAGTCTTTAAATCTTGTCTTGTAGAAATTCCCATGGAATGAGACTTGGAATTGGTCAATGTTGAAAAGGAATCGACGTCTTATGTTATTTTTAAAGACGTACATTGTGCTTAGATTATGAATATTTTAAATACATCCACATCAAATTTATACGTATATACAAGTCTGACATCTAAATGCAATCATGGTCTTGATTTAACATTGTCGTAACAACAATTGAAACCATACCAAAATGGACCATCCGTGTCGCACACATGGATAAAGTCTACCAATATGAACTTGAAGCAACACATGCTGGGTGGGGTTCCTGACCTCCCATAGTGGGCAGGGAGGTACTTGCTGTTTCTTCTATCCCCCTAATCCGTTTTCCAACTTGCTTTCTGTCTTTGTCTTGGAATGACATTACTTGGTTTTGTCCAGACCCAAGTCGGATACCCTAGGTATGGATTGTCCATATACATGAAAAGGACGCAAGACCTGGAAACGGACAGTTCCATCTCGTGTTGACAACAAGTTATTGTTTATATCGTTTGACTGACCCTAACTGGTTGGACATAGAAGATCTCTAAGACCAGGGAGTGCAATAGATAAATAAGCTGTTATCAAAAGTCTAGAGGTTTGAATCCATTGAATTTATTACTATATTACCCAATGACATACAATATATAACATATATTTATATATATATATATGTGTGTGTGTGTGTGTATAGAGCACATTTCCATGGCCTTATCCTGTACAATGGGCTTCACAATATTTCTGTAATCCTGGGTGGGGTTCCTGACCTCCCATAGTGGGCAGGGAGGTACTTGCTGTGTCTTCTATCCCCTATATCTGTTTTCCAACTTGCTTTCTGTCTTTGTCTTGGAAAGAGATTACTTGGTTTTGTCCTGGCCCTGGCCAGAGTCCTAGCTGGGAGGGAAACAGTCAAATGCATAGTTATTGTTTTGGGAGATGATATTTTTTTCTTTGTAAATCATCTCTCTGTTATGTATTATTATGTTTGTTATTTTTAATGGATAATGTAAGCATTTGAGTACATTCCTCTTTGTTGGATTTTGTGCTTGTGTCCGGATGAGACTTATAGGTGATCTCAAACTAAGTACATTGATGGTTTGCTCTTGAAATCTGCATCTGATCCCTATTTGTTCCCAGTTCCCCTTTGTCTTCCTTTCTCTTGGGTGCTTTGCGGGTGGTTGGATGGGAGCATCACCCTTGAATCATATACCTATGATGTTCGCATGGGTGTACGATCCGATAGTGATGTCGTTTCTTCTTCTCTTTACTAGCCTATCCTGCTTCTTTGGTTTGTGATTGTATTTTTGACAGGGGATATTTTTTTTTCCTGTAAATCCTCTGCCTGTTTGTTCTTGGTTATTTATAATTTAGCTTATGATATCTTTAGGTTATGATTTTGATTTACATTTGTACTATTTTTGTTAGATTGCTTGTTTTTTTGTTTCAGCGGTCTCTCATATAACCTCAATTGTGTTGGAAGAGACCTAAAGCAACAAACAAACAAACAAAAAAAAAAATCTCTTGGGTGCTTTAATTGTAATTCTAGAACTTTTTACTATCCCATTTTCTTCATTTTTACTGGCGCTGATATAACCTAAATGTGTTGCGAGTGCCGTAAAACCCTTAAAAACAAAAACAAAACAATTTCTGTAATCCTTCCTGTATGGAATCAAATTTTATGTCATTCAGTACAACTTGCCTTTTTGAGTCTCAAAGATTTCTTTGAGTTTGGTTTTGGTTTGTATTGTGTTTTTTTTAATTGATCATTTTATGGGTGGGTGGGGGGGGGGGGGGGGGGGGGGTTGGGGTTGGGGGGTTAACTACTGTAAATTTATGTTTGTGTATGAGGGGGGGAACTGTTTATTGTTTTTACTGCCGCTAATTATATTTTAATGTACAATTTTTTATACACTTCAAAATGAGAATTTTGTCAAATTCAAAATATTCCACCTTTGATATTACAGCTTGATGTTTATAAAAAAAAATAATTAAAAAATGTATTAATTTTTTTGGTTGCTTTTTTTTCTCTCTTCAATTCAGGTAACAAGTTAAACACCTTTGTTTTCTGTTTGACTGATCACTGTGAAAATCGCTCATCATTAATGTTAAAACAAAGGGTCGTTGTGAATTTTTTAAAAAACTTATTGTTATTTTGTGATTTGTTGTCACCAATACTCAAAATCTAATTTCTGTTGAACACACGGCCTGGGAAAGCCTGGGAAACGGGGAGAGAAAAATATTTGTGTCCAAACATGTCACTCTGGTGTCGGAATGGAAATATCAAATTGAGACATGAGGGAGCAGGCACTGGTGTGAGACAAAAATGTGAACAGTGTGTGTGTGTGGAACGGTGCCAGACAAGGATGTGAACAAGATGTGTGTGTGTGTGGAACGGTGCCAGACAAGGATGTGAACAAGTGTGTGTGTGTGTGAAACGGTGCCAGACAAAGATGTGAACAAGTGTGTGTGTGTGTGTGAAACGGTGCCAGACAAGGATGTGAACAAGTGTGTGTGTGTGTGAAACGGTGCCAGACAAGGATGTGAACAAGTGTGTGTGTGTGAAACGGTGCCAGACAAAGATGTGAACAAGTGTGTGTGTGTGAAACGGTGCCAGACAAGGATGTGAACAAGTGTGTGTGTGTGAAAGGGTGCCAGACAAAGATGTGAACAAGTGTGTGTGTGTGGAACGGTGCCAGACAAGGATGTGAACAAGTGTGTGTGTGAAATGGTGCCAGATAAAAATGTGAACAAGTGTGTGTGTGTGGAACGGTGCCAGACAAGGATGTGAACAAGTGTGTGTGTGTGGAACGGTGCCAGACAAAGATGTGAACAAGTGTGTGTGTGAAACGGTGCCAGACAAAAATGTGAACAAGTGTGTGTGTGTGAAACGGTGCCAGACAAAAATGTGAACAAGTGTGTGTGTGAAACGGTGCCAGACAAGGATGGGAACAAGTGTGTGTGTGTGTGGAACGGTGCCAGACAAAAATGTGAACAAGTGTGTGTGTGTGAAACGGTGCCAGACAAAAATGTGAACAAGTGTGTGTGTGTGTGAAACGGTGCCAGACAAAAATGTGAACAAGTGTGTGTGTGTGAAACGGTGCCAGACAAAAATGTGAACAAGTGTGTGTGTGTGTGAAACGGTGCCAGACAAAAATGTGAACAAGTGTGTGTGTGTGTGAAACGGTGCCAGACAAAAATGTGAACAAGTGTGTGTGTGTGAAACAGTGCCAGACAAAGAAAGAAAGAAAAACAAAAATCAATCTATCTCAACTGGGGATCGAACCTCAGACCTTCTGATTACGAGTCAGACGTGCTACCATAGTGGTTTCCTGATAGTATTCCAGTAATCACGTGGTCTGAGGTTCGATCCCCAGTCGAGGAAAACTGATTGTTTTATTTTAGTTTTATTTATTGCTTTGTCTGGCACTGTTTTATACACTTTTATTTTTATACACACACGTTCTATACAGACTTTTATTCACACAAGTTCTATACAGACTTTTATACACACACGTCACACACGTTCTATACAGACTTTTATACACACACGTCACACACGTTCTATACAGACTTTTATACACACACGTTCTATACAGACTTTTATACACACACGTTCTATACTTTTATTGTTATACTCACACATTTTATACAGACTTTTATGCACAGTTTTATACAGACAATTTTTCATATCTTTAAACAAGTTCTATTTTCCTCCCTGACAACTTTTGTCTTTTATTTTGTCTCCAATTGTACAGGTCAGACTTTAGTGTGTCTGGTCCATCCCAGCAGATCACCTTTGTGATATGGTTGGTTACATTTGAAATCAAATTGGATCCAAGTTTTACTATTTACAAAAAAAAAACAAATTGATGAATCAGAACGAAAATCAAATATTTTTTTTCATGTTTTTTGTTTTAACATTTTTTTTTTCAAATGCTGGGTTTTCTCTTGTTGACCGGAAACTCATCTGTTGTCGTGGAAACTGTTGTCATGGAAACTGTTGTTGTTTACACTAACTAGTTTTTCATATGAAATCCTTTCCAATGAAATCAACTATGTACTTATCTCAAATGCTCAACTTTTCTTTCCTTTTTTTCAAATTTTAGCTATTTTTCTAACAATTTCTTTTTTTTCTTCACGCCTGTCTCTGATATTTTGTACTTATTTTTATTAAACTGTTTTCCAATTTCATCCAAACCACAATTTCAAACATCCAGGGTGACAAGTGACACAATGGCATTGTGGGAATTTTATTCTTTTTGTTGTCATAAATAAATGATTTCCGTGGTCAAAATATTCTAGAGACATTTTGCTATATTGTTATTTTATTTATTCCCCTTCTCTCACCCGCCTCCCCCCACCTGCCTTTTTTCTCCATGTTTAATTAAGAGCCGCCCTGTATTTTGCTGTACATCAATGTAACTATCAAGTTTGCCGTAAGACATCAATGTAACTCTTATCATGTTACTGTTTGACATCAATGTAACTACATCAAGTTACCATAAGACATCAACATAACTCCATCATGTTACTGTAAGACATCAATGTAAATATCATGTTTCTGTAAGACATCAATGTAACTATCATGTTACTGTAAGACGTCAATGTAACTTCATCAAGTTACCGTATGACATCAATGTAACTCCATCCGTAACCGTAAGACAGAACAAATGAGGAGTGAACTTTAAAAATCTGCTAAGTTGCATTTCCATCATTCAGAGAAAACTACAATATTTTGTCTTGTTGCCTTCTAGTCTTACCTAGAACAAATTCTTGGGTGTTTGAAACCTCAAATTTTCTGTTTATTCAAGGATGTCAAAGAGATTGTGTGAGATGTACTAACTCATTTTCTATCTGGATGTGACCTTGACAGTGTTTGAAAGTCACTGCCTCAGACATGGCTTGATTTGCCATGGAATATTTCCCAAGTTTCCCCAGCCAGCTTCCCCCTCTCTTCCCCCCCCCCCGGTGTTCCCACAAAGGCCACGACTGTCACTGTTTTCACCCCCACTTTCATTTCATTTACTTGTTGACTTTTTAAAAAAAATTTGTTTGTATTTCTACATTTGACCGTGTCAGTTTCTATTCCAATCCAACAATCAAATTCATGAATGAATGGCTGTGTGTGATGAGTTGTATTTCTGTCAGTGGAACGTAATGTGCTGTGCGGCCTTATGTGGAAAGTGAATGCTTGACTACAAATGAATCCATGTCAATTGCCACCATCATTTGCACCACTCTATACTTACATGCAATTTGTTTATTTTGAACAAGAAATATTTCCCTCTGACGTCATTGAATTATTTCCTTTCTTGAGTTTTGTGTGGATTTCAACTCGACTTGGTCTGGATTTCACTTTGGCTTTTGTTTTATTTCTGTTTCATTTTAAAAGTTTCTGACATGGAGGTGATTGGTGATTCACTGTAACACTTACCATATGTGGTGGGCCACTATATGTAACACTTATCATACGTGGTGGGCCACTATATGTAACACTTATCATACGCGGTGGGCCACTATATGTAACACCTATCATACGTGGTGGGCCACTATATGTAACACTTATCATACGTGGTGGGCCACTATATGTAACACCTATCATACATGGTGGGCCACTATATGTAACACTTATCATACGTGGTGGGCCACTATATGTAACACTTATCATACGTGGTGGGCCACTATATGTAACACTTAACATACGTGGTGGGCCACTATATCGAACACCTACCATACATGGTGGATCACTATATGTAACACCTACCATATGTGGTGGGCCACTATATGTAACACCTACCATATGTGATGGGTCACTATATGTAACACCTACCATACGTGGTGGACCACTATGTGTAACACCTACCATACGTGGTGGACCACTATGTGTAACACCTACCATACGTGGTGGACTACTAATAGTAGTACTATCTAACACCTACCATACGTGTGGGCCACTATATGTAACATCTACCATTCATGGTGGACCACTATATGTAACACCTACCATATGTTGTGGGCCACAATATGTAACATCTACCATATGTGGTGGACCACTATGTGTAACACCTACCATATGTGGTGGGCCACTATATGTAACACCTACCATACGTAGTGGACCACTATGTGTAACACCTACCATCGTGTGGACCACTGTATGTAAAACCTACCATAGATGGTGGGCCACTATATGTAACATCTACCATTCGTGGTGGACCACTATACATAACACCTACCATATGTGGTGGGCCACTATATGTAACATCTACCATACGTGGTGGGCCACTATACATAACTCCTACCTGGGTGGGGTTCCTGACCTCCCATAGTGGGCAGGGAGGTACATACTGGTCTTCTATCCCCTGATATCTGTTTTCCAACATGCTTTCTGTCTTTGTCTTGGAATGAGATTACTTGGTTTTGTCCTGGCCCTGGCTGGGAGGGAAACAGTCGAATGCATAATTGTTTTGGGAGATGATATTTTTTTCCTTGTAATTGTATTATAATTGTTATTTTGAATATAAAATGTAAGCATTTGAGTGTATTCCTCTTTGTGCTTGTGTCCGGATGAGACTTATAGGTGATCTCAAACTAATTACATTGGTGGTATGCTTTTGGAATCTACAGCTGATCCCTAATTGTTCCCAGTTCCCCTTTTGTCTTACACTCTCTTGGGTGCTTTAATTGTAATTCTAGTACTTTTTACTATCCCATTTTCTTCTTTTTTACTGGCGCTGCTATAACCTAAATGTGTTGCAAACGCCGTAAAACCCTAAAAAACAAACAAAACAAATCTACATATGTAGATTAGATTGTTTGATGGGTGTTTAAATTATAGTTATAATGGGTATGTTATGAAGGCTGTTTTATAGGTTATAAGTAATGGGTATGTTATGAAGGCTGTTTTATAGGTGATAATGGGTATGTTATGAAGGCTGTTTTATGGTTATAATGGGTATGTTATGAAGGCTACTTTACAGATTATAATGGGTATGTTATGAAGGCTGTTTTATAGGTTATAATGGGTTCGTTATGAAGGCTGTTTTATAGGTTATAATGGGTGGTTATATTGGGTATGTTATGAGTCACGAGTCACAGACACCATTTGAACGCTGACTGGGCCGTTGCCGTTGCTATTGCTATCAACTTAACACATGTTTATTTTGGATGTTCTGGACATTTATTAACAATTCAGATAGATTAAATATATATTTTTTTTTTTAATGTTTTACAGTAAGTTCATATCTGCCCTTAATTTAATTGTAAGTAGACAAATGCTTTGTGGATTTTTATCAATTATATTTAAAGTCATGACAAATTGTTTTAACATTAATATATATATGTAATATAATATGTTATATACATTTATACATCATATTTATTTGAATGTAAACGAGCATCTCAAAACGATATTATATCAACCTGAACACGACATTGAAAAAAAATGGATTTTTATGAACATCGCGTGAGATGAATTTGTTTGATAAAAAATAATGGATGGCATTTTGTATGGATAAGGCCAGACTTCTGACTTAGTCATTTGTGATGATTTGGACTTGATTGTACCGTCAACGGGGAAAGCTTTTGCTAAACGTTCCATTTCCCTGGAGTGTCTGGATGATTTCAATCAACCCCAAGACTTCCTTCCACGTGTCATTTTCCTTCAAAACTTTTCCTACGATTTCCAATTCCAACTTTTGTCTGTTTTTGACTTATTCCAGTTTGGACATCGATAGTTTGATGGAAGCGACACAGGCGTGAAAACGGCTGTCAATTTCAATTTCATTGTTTTAAATTATTTAATTTCTTGTCATCATCTTTTATCTTTTTTATCAAATTGTAGCTTAGTGTGTTTTTTATTTTTATTTATTTAATTTTTGCTTATTGATTTTAAGCTTAATTTGATAATTTGGAACCAAATCGTAAATTGATGATTGCAATAGGAACAAAATAAAATGTTATTGCCAAGCTTGTGGGATTTGAGTTGTGTTCAAAACTCATTTTAAAATCAATTGAAAGGGTGGGGACCCTGGCCTCCCATAGTGGGCAGGGAGGTACATACTGTGTCTTCTATCCCCTTATGTCTATTTTCCAACATGCTTTCTGTTTTTGTCTTGGAATGAGATTACTTGTTTTTTTTCCGGGCCCTGGTCAGAGTCAGAGTCCTGGCTGGAAGGGAAACAGTCAAATGCATAGTTATTAGCAATGACTATGAAAAATGTTTTTTTCTCTTATTGAGGAAAATTTTTTGTCTGAAATCAAAGCCCTATCTCCACTGAGTAAAAATGTTTTTGAATTTTGAAAATCCATTCATAAATAAACAAGTTATGAAGTTTCAAAGGTGTCATTTATTTGGATGACCCGCAAAGAGGAAAAAAACGCGAAAATATGGGACGCTTTTTCGGCATTTTTTTCGACCTTTGGTTGTATATTGCGTAATAAGTGGATTAAAAGATTGAAACTTGAAGAGCAAATTAGGATGGTGTTTTGTAAAATACGGGAAAAGTACTCGTCATATTCATATGAAATTTTACAACCAAAAAGAAGAAATGTTCATGTATTACCTTGTCAGCGACAAAACCTCCACGCCCGGTAGTTTTAGAAATATTTTACTCCAAAGAGTAAAAATCTATTTTTAACGGTCTTCTGGTAATCGCACGAGTTTTGTCGCTTGACATAATCTAAAATGACCTTTTTTCTAACTGTGTGCCAACTTTCAGTCATATTTATCGATAAACAGCGTCGTAATTAATTTTTTTAAATAGCATATACGAAACTGCTTCGTCCCATATTTTGACTCGAATTCGGGCACTTCGTGAGCGAAAAAGAGGCCCAAAGATTTGTGCGGGATAGTCATTGCTATAGTTATTGTTTTGGAGATGATTTTTTTTCCTTGTAAATCATCTCTCTGTTATGCATTGTATTATGTTTAGTTTGCATATTATATTATATAATTTGTAAACATTTGAGTGTATTCCTCTTAGTTCGGACCTGTGCTTATGTCTGGATGAGACTTTTAGGTGATCTCAAACTAAGTACTTTGACGGTGTGCTCTTGGAATCTACATCTGTTCCCTATTTGAACCAATTCCCCTTTGTCTCACCTTTTCTTTTGTGCTTTAATTGTAATTCTAGAACTTTTTACTATCCCATTTTCTTCCTTTATACTGGCACTTATATGACCTTAATGTGTTGCAAGCGCCGTAAAAGCCTTAAAAACAAAACAAACAAAATCAATTGAGACAAGATCATTTGGACTTGGACGAGCTAAATTGACTGTTCCTTGTGTTATGGAATGAGGCAGTTACCGCTGCCATGGCAACCAACTTTTCAAGAGTTAAAATGCACCATGCAATTGCCAGTCAAAAAGTATAATCCTGGGACATGCCAGGGCCATTTCCATCCGTATAAACAGTAAATATCTGGGACACACCATTTTATTTCTCCAGATTTCCTAATCAGAACACTGGGTGGCTGGGTGGGGTTCCCTACCTCCACAGTGGGCAGGGAGGTACTTACCGTGTCTTCTATCCCCTTATATCTGTTTTCCAACTTGCTTTCTGTCTTTGTCTTGGTGTGGGATTGCTCGGTTTTGTCCCGACCCTGGCCGGAGTCCTTGACTGGGAGGGAAACAGTCAAATGCATTGTTATTGTTTTGGGAGATGATATTTTTTTCCTTGTAAATCATCTCTCTGTTATGTGTTATTATATTTGTTATTTTTAATGTATAATGCAAGCATTTGAGTGTATTCCTCTTTGTTGGATTTTGTGCTTGTGTCTGGATGAGACTTATCGGTGATCTCAAACTAAGTGCATTGGTGGTATGCTTTTGGAATCTACATCTGATCCCTATTTGTTCCCAGTTCCCCTATGTCTTACTATTTCTTGGGTGCTTTAATTGTAATTCTAGAACTTTTTACTATCCCATTTTTTCCCTTTTTACTGGCGCTGATATGACCTTAATGTGTTGCAAGCGCCGTAAAACCCTTAAAAACAAACAAAACAAACACTGGGTGGGATTCCTGACCTCCCATAGTGGGCAGGGAGGCACTTACTGTGTCCTCTGTCCCCTTACATCTGTTTTCCAACATGCTTTCTGTCTTGGAATGAGATTACTTGTTTTTTTCCTGGCCCTGGCTGGGGGGGGGGGGGGGAGAGTCAAATGCATGGTTATTGTTTTGGGAGATAATATTTTTTTTACTTGTATTCAATATTGTCGTTGTGTGGTTGTATGTGTTATGTATTCAATATTATTGTCGTTGTGTGGTTGTATGTTATGTATTCAATATTATTGTCGTTACCATTAGCCTGGGATCGTGCCATCTTGGTCTCACTAGTTCATGTGTACTTGTGTAAAAATAGATTGCGGCCTATCCAGGTGGTTGAAGGCAATTGCTACAGTCCATAGCCCTACTATAATACTGGCCGAAGCACGAGGATGATTGACCTTAGGGGTTAAGGCTATCGTATTCGTAACACAAGGCGGGGAAATTGAATGCGTGATTAGGTACCGAATGTAGTCAGTAATAAAATTTTCGCCATTCTTTGTTTCGTTGTGTTCGTAACACAGAGAGGGGTTATTGAATACGTAATTAGGTACCGTGCGTAGTCAGTAATAAAATTTTCGCCATTCTTTGTTTCGTTGTGTTCGTTACACAGAGCGGGGAAATTGAATACGTAAAAAGGTACCGTGTGTAGTACCGTGTGAAGTCTGCAATCAAATTTTCATTCTTTGTTCCGACTTCACTGGTCACAACTGCTTTTTCTCCCGCTTCATTCAATTTGCTGGATTTTTTTTAATTTTATGTTTTTAATTAAGTGGAAATGTGATTATCATTGTTGACATTCAGGAATTTAGTTTACTATTTCTTTATCGGATTATTTATTCATTTTTCTAAATCACTACTTGACTTAGAATTCCATCATCATGGGAAAGAAATGCAGCACGTATGGCTGCAAGTCGGGCTATGCTAGTGCGACAGAAAAAATTCCAGTGTACAGTTTTCCTCTTGATATTAATGAAAAGTTGAAATGGGTTCAAGCCATGCCTGTTGATCAAGTGACCAAATATATTGCTAAACATTTTCCGGATTCAAAAATGAAGAAAGCAGGAAAATTTATGATACCAGCTGACCCTCCCACATATTTCCCTGACGCACCATCATCGTGTGCTGGTGTCCCTCAATCAAAAGGTAGAACAACAACAAAATCAACCGCTGCATCTAGGGTTCCTGATGAGGATCAACAATTGAAAGAATTTCGTCTGAAAGACGTATTAAAATCCTCTACATTTCCTGACGATTTGCAGAAAAAATTAGAAAATTACTCAGGTACTTTAATTTGGGGAAAAGACGATAACTTTTCTTTCCTTAGTGAATCGAGAGATGGGCCTATTTATGCTTTTTCAATTCATTTTACTTCCTTGGGTGTAGACAAACACGGAAACATAAAGGGAATTATTTATGAAGCATACGCAGGTGTCAAAAAAGTAAAGCACCCTGCTATTTGTAAAGAAATCAAATGCTGGTCACAATTCCAGGAGCTAGTTAATTTCATTTGCTCATCTATTGACACCCAGGATGACAAATTCAAATTTATTGAGAGACAAATATATCTGATGAACCTTCCAATAAACAAAAGGATATATGCAATGGATGATTTATGCAAAGCATTTTCATGGTATGCCGTTTCAAGACATCTGTATTCTCAATTGAGAGAGGTACTTCAACTTCCATCAATTACAACACTTCAAAGAGTAACGAGATCAGCAAAGAACATTGATGATGTCAAACTTTTTTCGTCTTTTTTTAATTCTAAAGAAGAAAGGAGCAGGGCTTGCATTATAATTGCAGATGAAGTTTATGTCAAAGCTTCATTAACGTACAGAGGTAATGTTTATTTATGAGGAATACCAGCTCCATGAGTGATGCACATTTTTGGTGTTGTAAAAAAAATGTATTAATTAAATTAATAAATATTTAGTGAATAGTACAAGGGCTTACTTTTCCGAATTGAAACGATAAACAAATAAATAATTAAGTAAATATAACACAATAAATAACCATTTGACCATTTATATGTAATACATTTTCATAGATTCACCCTGGCCATTGTGTCCGTCACAGGGTTACATTTACATTCTATCTAAAAGTGTAAAATAAAATCGTAGAGTATTGAAATGTTGATGACATAATTTAATATTAATATGGCATAATTTAAAAATTCTGTTTAAGACAGTAAGGAAGTATCAGATAAAACTAGAAGGAGCTTTGAATATTAAATGGGCAAATTTTGAAATTCTTCCTAAACCACAAGAGACACCACGCATCAAATCATTGACGAAAGACACAGCGTCAGCTCTGTCATGGACTTGCTATGCTTTAGCAGGTCTGTCAAAGTTTTTATTAGAGACCGATGCCTCTTATAAGCATAGCTATGTTTGCCTGGGATTTTTTAACCAAGATGATTTGGAGTGGCATTTTAGTCATTTTAGAATGTCAGCTGGTGGAAACTATTTCATCACAACACAAGAGATTTTTGCCACACATCACATTGACAAAGCAAAATTGATGCTCCAATCTTGTGAAAATCATGATGATGACATTCCTCAGCATCAATGTGAACTTTGTGATAAGCCCATAACTGACAATGAATCAACGCTCTTGGATGAAATTTATGATTTAAAATGTTCTGTGAGCCACGACGAGAAACTTACTCTTTTATACATAGGTGGTTACATCGCAATGAAACACGAGGAATTGAGAGGGCAGTCGTGTGATTATGAGCAAGATGTAAGAGTTTATCTCGAAGGTTTACAGGGGTGGTCTTAAATATCCATCTCCTCCGTTTTATGATTTCGTGAATCTTGCTTACATTTTTTTTTTACAAAAACTACCGAGAACATGTGCAGGAATAGGCTTATCAAAGTTTGGCAAGAATTTCCGGACACGTTCAACCTCAACTTCGTTCCCAAGAAGCAACCCCTAATGAGATTAGCCAATATATTTTTTAAGAGACACTGCCTAGCATTTCCATCAGAGAATAAGAGTAAAGCAACAAGAAAAGTAGCCAAATTATCATCAACATCAATGTAACCAACTAAAACATCGCCACTGTTGCTTGTTTAAGACCGCATTTAAGGTAAGATGCAATCATCATTGACACCACATATCATTATCATCATTGTCATCACCATCATCATTTGTCCCTTCCCCAATCTTTTATTATCTCCCAAACATATCTTTTTCATTGTATGACCTACCCCCTTCCCTCTCCATTTTTTTCCCGTTATAAATTGTTTTGCTCACTATAAAATTATCACAACTATCTTCATCATTTCCTATTTAACACTACTACTACTACTACTACTACCATCACCACCATCACATTGAGGTGCTTCTTTTCCACAAAACTATGTTCGTTGTTACTCATCAAAGTTCAGTGTTGACTATCAAACTGCCCACTACTGTTAAAAAGAAACAAAATCCCCAAAGGTCTCTCTCTCTCTCTCTCTCTCTCTCTCTCTCTCTCTCTCTCTCTCTCTCTCTCTCTCTCTCTTCTCTCTTTCTCTTCTCTCTCCCCCCTCTCTCTCTCTCTCTCTCTCTCTCTCTCTCTCTCTCTCTCTCTCTCTCCGTTGTTGTATTTTTAGTCCATCTCAAATAAAGTTTTGTGTACGCTTATTTCTATACAAAGCTTAACTTGCTATCTCGTCATGATTTATAATTTGAATATAATATAGACTATTTATTAGTAAATCATCCCTCCGACACGTTTAATGAGATAAATAATTACAACTCGCCTCTTACATCACTGCCCATTGCATATCGGTCTTTAGTAATTCTCACTAACACTAGACTAACACACTACCTGCACACTACACAGCGCTAGTCAATGGCCTTAACCAACTCGGCTCGATACGCGTGCGCCAAGGCCTTGACTCTTTTAGTACGCCATGCTTCAGTCTAATGCGAAAATGACAAAGGGCTGCCATATGGCTATGGTTGTTATTTCAATCAAATTGCTGTCTGTCGTATGAAACTGATCAGTGGTCACATCAAAATTGCTATAAAATCTTACAAGTGGCAGTGAAATCAGTGGCCCATCATTTTATCTGAAATCGACCAAAGATATCGCAGCCTTGGACGATCCCAAGGTCGTGTAGACTCGGAGGGAAAATGTTGCCATAGTGGAGAAAGGAAGAAACTAAACTTTGATTAATGGCAACATTTTCGCTGATCCCAAGCGTAGCCATCGTTAACATATAGATAGTTCTTAGTTGACGTCACTCAGGTCTTTGTTATTGTTTTTTGCCATCCGCGTTTATGAGTAATGCTCACTAAACTGTATTAACCTGACTATAAACGTTCATTGATACACACGGTTTTGTGTGTTGGTCTGTTATACATCCGGATGGCAATGTTTTGAGCTTCTTAGCCAAGCACATACTATCTATAGCCTGACACGAGAACCCTCTCGGACTTACAGTTTGACGTCATTTTTTAGAATTGTGTAGCGTCTAGTGAGTTGTCGTTAGTACAGCTCAAGGAAACAAGCAATTTCATTGGTTGGAACTATTGAACACAACTTGTTTTCTTTTGTGGCAAAAGACTAGCATTTTGACGTCATTTCTTGGTCAGTGTCAGGCTATAACTTTACAATGACTACGTCCCAAAGCGTTGCGATTATCCAGAATGGACTGTAACAATCTGATCTTTACAAAAACAACTGGCAGACTTTTTGTCATTTATTTAGCAAAGGCTTCCCTGGATAAAAATAGAATAAGTCGTGAAAACAAAAGTTGTTCATTCTCCTTTTTTGGACATTCAAATTTGAACCCAACAAAACGTGACACGAAATCCGTGTGGATAAATACATCAAGAATTGGTTTTATTTCCAAGTCAAGGTCAAGGTCGACCATCAATTACACTTTGTATTTGTAGATTCAATATCCGTTTTTATTTTAAAAGTTAATTTGTACACACTCAGGTTATCCTTGACACACCGACACACAAACAGATAAACATCCATACACTATGCACCCATGCATGCACACACTGTAAACGCATCCATACGCACAGATGCACGCACTCGCTCACACTACAAACGCATCCATACGCACAGATGCACGCACTCACACACACAAATATCGATTACACAGTGTTACACTCAAGCTTACATCTATATTCTCAAACAAACACACGCGCACACACCTATGAGTTCTACTCCTTTAAAATTATTTTTTTTAAAAGAAATCAATTAAAAAGAAAACCAAAATTTTGTTTTTAAGGGTTTTACGGCGCTTGTAATGCGTTTAGGTTATATCAGCGCCAGTAAAAAGGAAGAAAATTGGACAGTAAAAATATTCTAGACGTACAATTAAAAGGACTTGAGGAAAAAGTAAGACAAAGGGGAAAAGGTTCAAATAGGGAACAGATGTAGATTCCGAGCTCACACTATTAGTGTACTTAGTTTGAGATCACCTAAAAGTTTCATCCGGACTCCAGCACAAGATCCCATTAAGAGGAATACACTCATATGTTTACAAATCATATGTTAAGAATTTAAAAAATAACAGATGATTTACAAGGAAAAAAATATCTCAAAACCATAACTACACATTCGACTGTTTCCCTTACAGCCAAGGACTCTGGCCAGGGTCAGGACAAAACTATGTAATCTCATTCAAAGCCAAACACAAACAGCTATTTGATACAGGGGGATAGAAGACACGGCAAGTACCTCCCTGCCCACTATGAGAGGTCGGGAACCCCACCCAGATACAGGGGGATAGAAGACACGGCAAGTACCTCCCTGCCCACTATGAGAGGTCGGGAACCCCACCCAGATACAGGGGGATAGAAGACACGGCAAGTACCTCCCTGCCCACTATGGGAGGTCGGGAACCCCAGCCAGATACAGGGGGATAGAAGACACGGCAAGTACCTCCCTGCCCACTATGGAGGTCGGGAACCCCAGCCAGATACAGGGGGATAGAAGACACGGCAAGTACCTCCCTGCCCACTATGGGAGGTCGGGAACCCCAGCCAGATACAGGGGGATAGAAGACACGGCAAGTACCTCCCTGCCCACTATGGGAGGTCGGGAACCCCAGCCAGATACAGGGGGATAGAAGACACGGCAAGTACCTCCCTGCCCACAATGGGAGGTCGGGAACCCCAGCCAGATACAGGGGGATAGAAGACACGGCAAGTACCTCCCTGCCCACTATGGGAGGTCGGGAACCCCAGCCAGAAAACCAAAAGCTGGACAGAGATTGATTGATGACGGGTTGGTTATGACGTTAGCCATAGTATTCAATGTAGGATGACGTCATACAGTCCAGCACACACACGAAACCATCACGTCATCACCGTGGGTATGTACAGTCATATATTATTATCATCATCACCTTCATCTAATTAGAATAGCATCATATTTCTATCACGTTCTCATAAAATATTCAAAAATTCATAAATTGTATTACGATGATGATGATGATGATGGCGGTGATAAGCAATGATGATAATAATGCTTTAATTAGACACACACACACAAAAAAAACTATATATATATATAGATTAATTATAATAATAATAACAACAACAATAATGCCATGTGTTTGCATAATATCTCAGTATACGGCTTAAATGCGAATCACATTTTCCAGGAATGAACCATTTCCATTTTCAGTTCCATACACACACATACATACACATAAACATACATACACACATACAATTTCCTGCCTGCTTGGCTTTTTTTTACCAGTTTTACTCCTCGCTCCCCCTTTGATCTTTGGTCATTTTTTTTTTTTTTTTTTTTATAAGGGTTTTACGGCGCTTGCAACACATTTAGGTTATATCAGCGCCAGTAAAAAGGAAGGAAATAGGATAGTAAAAAGTTCTAGAATTACAATTAAAGCACCCAAGAAAAAGTAAGACAAAGGGGAACTGGGAACAAATAGGGATCAGATGTAGATTCCAAGAGCATACCACCAATGTACTTAGTTTGAAATCACCTACAAGTCTCATCCAGACACAAGCACAAAATCCAACAAAGAGGAACACACTCAAATGCTTACATTATACATTCAAAATAAAAATAATAATACATAACAGAGAGATGATTTACAAGGAAAAAAATATCATCTCCCAAAACAATAACTATGCATTTGACTGTTTCCCTCCCAGCCAGGACTCCGACCAGGGCCAGGAAAAAAACAAGTAATCTCATTCCAAGACAAAGGCAGAAAGCATGTTGGAAAACAGATATAAGGGTATAGAAGACACAGTATGTACCTCTCTGCCCACTATGGGATGTCAGGATCCCTACCCAGGATCTTTGGTCATTTGAGCACCAGGATTCACAAAGACAGAGTGTTACCAAGAGCACATCGTCAACTTACGATACACAGTTTGAAATCCCCTAACGAACAGTCTCGTCCAGACACCAGCACGGAATCCCATCAAGAGGAATACACTCAAATGTTTATAAAACATGATATTGTTCAAGACAATAAATATTCGAGTACAGAACAGAGAGGTGATTTATGTTTGTTTTAGAGGGTTTCACGGCGCTTGCAACACATTCAGGTCATGTCAGCGTCAGTAAAAAGAAAATTAGATAGTAAAAAGTTCTAGAAATACAATTAAAGCTCCCAAAAAAGGTAAGATAAAGGGGAATTGTTTCAAATAGGGAACGTGTAGATTCCAAAAGCACACTATCAGTGTACTTAGTTTGAGACTACCTAAATGTTTGTTTTGTTTTGTTTTTAAGGACATATCAGCGCCAGTAAAAAGGAAGAAAATGGGATAGTAAAAAGTTCTAGAATTACAATTAAAGCACCCAAGAAAAAAGTATGACATAGGGGAATGGGAACAAATAGGGATCAGATGTCAATTCCAAGAGCATACCACCAATGTACTTAGTTTGGGATCACCTATAAGTCTCATCCGGACACAAGTACAAAATCCAACAAAGAGGAATACACTCAAATGCTTACACCATACATTAAAAATAACAATTATAATAATACATAAGAGATTTGAGAGATATTATTTCCCTCCCAGCCAGGACTCCTGCGAGGGCCAGGACAAAACCAAGTAATCTCATTCCAAGACAGAGACAGCTCAGACAGAAAGCATGTTGGAAAACAGATATAAGGGGATAGAAGACACAGAATGTACCTCCCTGCCCACTTGGGGAGGCCAGGAAGCCCACCCGGACACCAGCACAAGATCCCACTAGAGAAATACACTCAAATGTTCACAGATCATATGTTAAAAATGAAAAAATTACAGTACATAACAAAGAGATGACCTACAAGGAAAAAAATATAATCTCCAAAAACCTACACTTCACATTTGACTTTGACTGTTTCCCCTCTCAGTTAAGGACTCTGGCCAGGGCCAGGACAAAAACCAAGTCATCTTCCAAAACAAAACTAGAAAGCAACTCGGAAAACAAATACAGAGGATAGAAGACATAGCAATTGACCTCCTGCCTACCTTGGGAGGTCAGAAAACCCCAGCCAGTCGGTGAGCAGCCCGATCCAAGGTAAATGTTCTACATAAAGACAAGGAAGAAAGTTGCTGATTGACACAGCCGAAGGATTTCACTAGAAAGTCACCTGGTCTGTGAGCAGAGATAACTCATGACGCCATCGAAACCTTGGGCAGTTATGGAACTTGAAGAAGAAGAATAGTCAAGGTTGCCAATTTTTTGTATATTTATGGAATTCAGAACGTTATAAACCCTTAGTATGTTTTCCAAACACGATGGTTTGCGATGGTTGTGTGTTGGACCTGCGATCTCCAGTAGTCGGTGAGAGAGGGATCTAGTAATGAATGACCTGAGTTTGAAACAAATTTTTTCAAGTTTGTGGATAGCTCATACGGTAGAGTCACGCTCTCACCGGCCAGGCGGAGTTGTCGTACCAATAAGGTCGCAGGTTCAAACCCCATCACCGCCGCGAAAATTTTTTATTCTCTATTGTCTTCTGGCACTTTTCTACTCCCTTCATCTCTTCTTGTTTTCCAATCACCTGGTAAATGGGGAAAAAGTCAATACAAAATGCCTTTTTACAGGAGTTCAGCACCCAGAAATGGGTCGGTCTGTGTTTGTGTCAAAGTTCAGTCAATTTTTGTCTCCTGAATTGAATGAAGATGGCTGTGCAGTCCCTATGGACGCTTGCCGTGAATGTGTGTGTGTGTGTTACTTCGATTGAGTCAGTCTGTTTCTATTATCCAGTTAGTAATCTACCCCCATAAATCTCTGTCTAGTGCAAGTGTTCTTAGCTTTTGAATGTCATCATGTGTGTTAGGGTGCTGAGACAGTTGGATGTTTCCTTGTGTTGTTGAAATCAGTTCTTCGGTTTTTGTTTCTAAATGAATTTGATAGTTTTTGAATTGGCAACCCTGAAGAGTCTTCAACCAGGAGGCAAACGTTCAAATCTTTACAACTATAACATGCATTATGGATTTTTTAAATGTGAGAACTACACAATATGGTCAAAAAAACAACAACAACATCCTTCTGAATGACTCCCAGCAGACGATCCAATCTGATAGAAATGTTTTTGTTTATTTTTTTTAAAGGGTTTTTACGACGCTTGCAACACCTTTAGGTTATATCAGCGCCTGTAAAAAGGAAGAAAATGGGATAGTAAAAAGTTCTAGAATCACAAGGCACCCAAGAAAATGTAAGACAAATGGGAATTAGTTCAAATAGGAAACGGATGTAGATTCTAAGAGCACATAATCAAAGTACTTAGTTTGAGATCACCTATAAGTCTCATCCAGACACAAGAACAGGTCCCCACTTAGAAGAATACACTCAAATATTTACATTTTAAATTCAAAATAAGAAATATAAAAATATATAAAAGAGAGATAATTTAGTAGAAAAAAAATATCATCTCCCAAAACAATAACTGTACATTTGACTGTGTCCCTCCAAGTCAAGGACTCCCACCAGGGCCAAGACAAAACCAAGTAATACCATTCCAAGACAAAGACAGAAAGCAAATTGGAAAACAGCTATACTATAAGGGGATAGAAGACACAGTACGCGCCATCCTTGCCCACTACTGGGGGGGGGGGGGGGGGGGGGGGTTCATGAATCCCACTCAGGATTATTTATTATTATTAGTAGTAGTAGTAGTTGTAGTATTGTTGGTTTTGTTATTATCATTATTATTATTATTATCGAAATTATTATTATTATTATCGAAATTATAATTATATCGAAATTATAATTATTATTATTATTATTACTATATAATTTATTATTATCTTTATCATCATTATTATATTATTATTATCATCATTATCATTGTTGTTATCATCATCACCTTTATCATTGCTGTTATCATCATCACCTTTATCATTTTAACAACTGGCTGTGAATCACACCTTACCCAATTTGAATCACGGCACCATCATTCAATTCTATGTTCCATATACGGCACCCTAATATTTAAAAAACAGAACTAAACGCAGAACGCGGAACGATTCAGGATCAAAACCCTTCTTCAGCCAAAAAAAAAAAAACCAACAAAAATTGAAAACACGAATACATTACTGACACAAACGGATCGACGACGACAAAGACACATTGGGCAGGTCACATGTCCCTTTGTGTAAAAATGTTGTAATAAATAACAATGTGAAATTGAATGGAAGCTTCCGTTTAATATACGAAAACAGATGAAATGGACGTTTCGGGGTTTCCCCTTTATCACCAAACAAGATTAATGAAAAACTACAGACGAATGAGTTGTTAACAACACCACTACCACATTATCTCATTCATCTGTAGAGTTTCATTCAACCTGTTTTGGTGATAAAGGGGAAACCCAAAATGTCAATTTGATCTGTTTTTGTAATTAAACTGAAGCTTACATTCAATTTCACATTATTTATTTCTTCGAGCGTGGAGCAGCAACATTTACATCACCCTGTAAAAATGTTGGAATGTCAAGGACAGGCTGTACATTTCTCTGCTGTCAATCTGGGTTTTTTTGTTTTTTGCTAACATAGTTATATTTTCAGTGGGTTTTTGTTGTTGTTGTTGTTGTTGTTGGCTGGAGAAGGGTTTTGAGCCTGAAACATTCCGTGTTTGGTATTTAGTTCTTTTTTTTTTTAACTGTTTAATTCACTTTTATTTATTAGTTTTTAACAATCTGTCATCACGTTATTAAACTGGTTTGGGTTTTTGTTTTGTTTTGTTTTTTCTTAGAAAATATATTTTTAAAAAATAAATAAATAAAACACGACACATTTTCAGATGGATCAAATCAAACCATTTATACATTCATGTAGATATTACTTATAAAGGGTGGGGGGAGTGGTAAACATTCATACATTTGTCACCCATGCACAAAGGTTTAAATGTAACCCATCCTGTGAAAATGGTATTACATCGGAGTACACCAGATTCCATGAGGGGATTTAAAAACTAAAATAACAAGGAACTGGAAATGTTGAGTTTTTGTCCGTTTCTGGTCGTGATCAGGATTATATTGGATTTTTGTTATCTTCGATTTTCTCAATTACAAACCAAAACAAAACTTCAAGAAAAGTCTTTTTTTTTTGTTTGTTGCTTTAGGTCTTCCAACACAATTGAGGTTATATGAGAGACCGCTGAAACAAAAAAACAAGCAATCTAACAAAAATAGTACAAATGTAAATCAAAATCATAACCTAAAGATATCATAAGCTAAATTATAAATAACCAAGAACAAACAGGCAGAAGATTTACAGAAAAAAATATATCCCCTGTCAAAAATACAATCACAAACCAAAGAAGCAGGATAGGCTAGTAAAGAGAAGAAGAAACGACATCACTATCGGATCGTACACCCATGCGAACATCATAGGTATATGGTTCAAGGGTGATGCTCCCATCCAACCACCCGCCATGAAAAGTCTCCTTGTCGAGTCTTGAATTTCAATATCAGGGATGTCAATTCAGTAGGCAAAAATTTACTTAACTTTTACAAAAACATTGAACGATCTCATTCTGAATGCTGAACTCCTGTAAAAAGACATTATGTATTTACTTTTTTCCCATTTAGCAGGTGATTGGAAAATATACTGAGGGCTTATAACGTACCGAATTCCGTAAATATACGGAAAATCTACCTTGTAATTTCAGCATCTAAACAAACCTGTCATAAAACGCAACAACACTTGACATAAAACCTGGCACACACAAATGTAACACCATTTTCAGATGATGGGTCACAACAAGGTGAGATAAAATCCATCCACTCCACGACAAAGTCATCCATGGATATCGTCCATTGCACCGATTGTCCAATCACAAAGAGATACACGGTAGATCACCGAGAATGTTGGGAAAGGCCATCACGCCGTTTATTGGAAAATATATTTGAGGTGAATTAAAAATTGGGATTGATGCCTTATGATGAATACTTAGAAAATGGCGGCAGGGACAGGAAAACATTTATCTTCAATTTCTACATCTCAAAACAGAAACAATCATAAAATGGAAATAGAAGCTGTCATTTAATTGACGTACGACTGCGGACGTTTGCTGTTTTCCCTTTGTCAAAAAATACCCCGATGAATGTAACACGACAGACGAATGAGAAACGAGACAATGGCATTATAAAGTCAAATCAATTTTCTCTCATCCCTCATTTGTCTTTAGTGTTCCATTCATCATGTTTTGTTGACAAAGGGGAAACCCAAAACGTCCACATCTTCTGTCTTTGTGAATTAGATCAAAGCTTCCATTCCATGTCATGATTTTTTATTTATTTCTCCGAGCTTCAAGCAGCGACATTTGAATGGATTCAAACCTCCAACACTCCAATGAACACCACAGATGTGGAAAGATTTGAAACAATTCAACTTGACAAACGTCCCATTAATATAAATAAAAACTGCTAAGACGGTGTGTACACTAATCTAATTCAGACATCACAAACTCTCACCGCATCCCAACACTTGTAAATGTCCCAATGGCATTGCGACTAACTTTTCAAAGAGCTAAAACGGGACACACTCACAAATGGGACACACTCACGTGCACAACTGTCTGGACCAAAAACTGGCAGAATGTTACGGCTGTTATAAAAATTAGTCTAGATTTAGAGATACGCTCTCTATTTCTCTGCTCCTTGTTTTAATTCGCCACTCAAAAAGTCCAAATTCTAAGACATGCCAGGGCCATTCCCTTAAATATAAAAACTATCAAATATTTCTTAAAATAAATTCTTTTTCTCCAGATTGTCAAATCGGAAGAGTCCCCAATTTATCTGGCCAGTTGGCCGTTATGCAATGGGATTGATATAAATAAAAACTGCTAAGACTAAGACTGTGTGTCCACTAATCTAGTCCAGACATCACAAACTCTCGTCACTTTCCAAGGCTTGTAAATCGGCGAAATCTGCCACGTCCATCCAGCCAGCGTCGTTGTTGTTGCTTCTTTCCTCATCTTGACTGGCACTGTCGTCCTCCACCCCCCTCTCCCCACCACTTCCACTGCTACTCTCACCACTGACAACGGCGTTGTTTCCACTGTTACCCTCACCCCCCTCGGCACCCAGAGCTGGGGATAAAGAATAATAGACAATGAATTTAAATCACTGCAAATATCTACGGCAGATTTGAAGAAGAAAAAAATGTAAATATTGAAAATGTAACAAACCCTTTAGTCATTTGTCTGTTGATTCATTTTAGAAACAATTTTTGTCATAACAAGTTTAAGTGGGTGAATTAGTTTTAAAACTTAAGGAAAACGTGAAGGAAAAAAAAGATAGATAGATAGAGCAAGGCAAACCAACCCACCGACAACAGCTGTTTAAGAACTATTGTAAAACATAAATTGTAGGACGTGTGGAGAATGCCATGAAGCCTCATGAGGAACAAAACAAATTTTAATATTTTAATCTAAAAACTTGTTTTTGTTTTGTTCCTCATGAGGCTTCATGGCATTCTCCACACGTCCTACAATTTATGTTTTACAATAGTTCTTAAACAGCTGGTGTCGGTGGGTTGGTTTGCCTTGCTCTATCTATCTATCTTTTTTTTCCTTCCCCCCCCCCCCCCCCCCCCACTGTTGCCTTTTTACATTTATCATATTTCAACGAACTTTCCCACATGATCCTATTTTGGACCTCAAAGCGAATTAAAATATAAGAACTCATACTGGCTGGCAAGTCTGCACATTCTGCCATTAACTTTCATTTTCAATCATGACTTTGAGATGCTCATGAAGTTCTCAAATTGGAGCCGAAATAAATTCTATATTCCATAATTTTGCGAATTTTTCGTAGTAGTAAGCAGGTCTGCCTTGGTCAGGGTTGGGACCACAGACAAGAGAGAGAACCTTACCAGCCTCTTCCTGCTCTAGCCTGGCCAAGGGATCGTCCTCCTCATCAGCCACGTAGTGTCTGTCCACGGCCTCTTTGATCTGGTTGTTCAGGCCTTTGGGGTCCAGGTCCATCGCCCATGAGAAGTTGATCATGGCCAGATGGGTGTTTCCCAGCTTCTTGTGGACCTGGCAACAACAGTCGCAATTAAAACCTCATTCATCAACATGAACGGCATTTGGATACAGCTAAAAAAAATTTATATAGAGCAATATCCACAAAACATGCTCAAAGCGCTTTACAAGGTGTCTCCAGCCAACAGCAACACTTAACATGTAGGACGTGACATGATGCCTGTAAGACAATGATACAAATATTTTTCTGGCAAAAACATTACAGTTTACGATCAAGTACTCCTTTTACACTGGAGTAATGTGAGTAAAGAGCCTTTTCTAAGGACTCAACCATGATCGGCTCAGAGCAGGATTTGAACACAAGACCTTTCAATCCAAAGGCGAGTGTCATACCACTAGGCCACGAAGCCACACATCAAAACCAATGCCAGGACAGAAGGAATTCATTTTTCAAACATCAAAATTTTGACCAAAAAAAACCCCAACTATTTCCTCTAAACATTGAAGATATCAAGTCATGTACGCAATAGATTGGTTGATGTAAAAGGTAGTGAACAAAATGAAATTTTTAAAATTCAAAAAAGGACAAAAATACCAAACACGTAACATTTCAAGCTCAAAACCCTTCTTCAGCCAACAACTGTTACAATACAAAAATGATACATATTGCCACTTAAAATGATAAAAATACGATTTATAAAGAAAGCTGACTGCACTAGCATTGAAAGCCAAATAAAAAAAAAAAGATGGCATAGGCTGGGTCATGTGGACAGAATGGAAAAATGGTCACTTCCCAAGATGGGAAGAGAAAGCGGGGAAGACCCAAAGAAACCTGGCAAAGGACCATGGAGAAAGAATTAAAGGAAGCAGGCCTATCCTGGAATACAGTCACTGTAAAAGCAGCTGATCACAAAAAATGGAGATGTCTGGTGGATGTCCTATGTGCCTCAAGGCCCGAAGAGGATTCAGTAAGTAAATACAACTGGCCACTCATCACAATGTTGATGTCTGGTTCACGTTGATCTCATTACCATTAAAATAAATTGCCTCAAAGTTGATGGCATGAAAAAGCACAAACAAGGGAGTGTCCACAAACAAGGGAGTGTCCACAAACAAGGGAGTGTCCACAAACAAGTGAGTGTCCACAAACAAGTGAGTGTCCACAAACAAGTGAGTGTCCACAAACAAGTGAGTGTCTACAAACAAGGGAGTGTCCACAAACAAGGGAGTGTCTACAAACAAGGGAGTGTCCACAAACAAGGGAGTGTCTACAAACAAGGGAGTGTCCACAAACAAGGGAGTGTCTACAAACAAGGGAGTGTCCACAAACAAGGGAGTGTCCACAAACAAGGGAGTGTCCACAAACAAGGGAGTGTCCACAAAAAAGGGAGTGTCCACAAACAAGTGAGTGTCCACAAACAAGTAAGTGTCTGCAAACAAATGGGTGTCCACAAACAAGTGAGTGTCCACAAACAAGGGAGTGTCCACAAACAAGGGAGTGTCCACAAACAAGGGAGTGTCCACAAACAAGTGAGTGTCCACAAACAAGGGAGTGTCCACAAACAAATGAGTGTCCACAAACAAGGGAGTGTCCACAAACAAGGGAGTGTCCACAAACAAGGGAGTGTCCACAAACAAGGGAGTGTCCACAAACAAGGGAGTGTCCACAAACAAGGGAGTGTCCACAAACAAGGGAGTGTCCACAAACAAGGGAGTGTCCACAAACAAGTGAGTGTCTACAAACAAGTGAGTGTCCACAAACAAGGGAGTGTCCACAAACAAGTGAGTGTCTGCAAACAAATGGGTGTCCACAAACAAGTGGGAACAGTAAACTTGGATGACTTGCCCCTATTTTGTTGGATATCATTGAAGGGTAATTCTGCATGAAACAAATCCGGAGTCGAATCACAGATTAATATAATTTCACCCAATTGACAGCTGATATGTGAGGGTCTGATTTTTTAAAATATCAGAACTCGGATAATTGAAATGTGTTGGAACGGGTTATTCTCAAACAGTGCTGAGTGCCTGTACAACTATCAACATTCAATAGACATTACAATATTCATCATCGTCATCATCATCATCATCATCGTCATCATTGTAATCATCATCATCATCATCATCACCATAATCATCATCAACACCATTACCACCACCACCATCATCATCCACACCATCCTACCACCACCACCACCACCGTCCCCATGTGTCCCATCCTTACCTTTCCCATCAGGAAATAGACCACCGATTCTCTAGGAATGATTTCTTTGAGAGATTCCAGTTCATCCAAGGCTTCCTGCAGACGACAGGCAAACATTACACCCAATTAACGACAGGACACAATTAACACACAATTGACACCAACCCGAGATCACTAATTACCGTTACAACCTTGAGGCCAGTGACACCAGTGAGGTCAGTGACAGTAACACCAGTGAGGTCAGAGACAGTGACACTGTTGAGATCAGTGACAGTGACACTGTTGAGGTCAGTGACAGTGACACTGTTGAGGTCAGTGACAGTGACACTGTTGAGGTCAGTTGTCATGTTAAAAGTTGCTGTTGACAACAGCAGCTTCTAATAGTGTCACACTACTATGTTATGACGATCTATCCAGGAGGCAAACCACAATCGTGTACAGTCACAAACCCGGCCAGATTTGTCACAACACAACGTTAGACTTGATGCTCTGCACTTTTGGGCTCTAGATCACAACGGGTAC